>NW_019102258.1:0-144336 GCF_001856785.1 Myzus persicae | reverse complement strand
CCGCGCCCCCGTCCCACACCGAACGACTACAATAATTATTGTTATTATACCTATCTATACCGCGGTATATACGACGTCGGCAAATGACGGGCTTTGCCCTATAACCGACCCTCAGCGTCCGCTACATTTAGTGCACCGTATTAGCGCCGAGAGATCATTATATATTGTTGTTATATTACACTCCACCGTCATTATAATAATATATATGTATATATAAACTGCAGCTGTTACGTCTGTCTATCTGACTGCGTTGCAGGCCGCGGAGGTGTATAATATAGTATTGTGTAATATAGTATATATTATTATTATAATGCCGTAAAGAGATTAGTGGCGCTTGACAACGGTATATATATTATTCTATCTACCTGTATAAATGTATAATAATATTATAATGTAACAGTATATACAATTGTACAGCACCGGAGCGATGCTCGGCCGAGGCGACGGTGCATATAGTGCGAGTGCGGTTTACACAAAGACCACGGGGAGCGGCGAGTGAGCCAAGTATTATAAGGTGGGAGGGGGGAGGGGGGGGTGATGGTATAGCGAGACTACGAGTGTATTATTATTATTACTATTATTATTATTGTTATTATTGTTGTACGCCGTAGCGACGGGCAATACAGGTATTCTCCTCGTTTATACACTGTTAGGTATACACACAATTATTGTGTGTGCGGGACACTCGAAAAACAAACTATGGGACGCACGCGAGACCGCCGCGGTTGATCAAACCTTTTAAGGATTTTACGGGCCCCGAGCACGCTACGATAAATCGTTATGGTTGTTATTAATAGACTGCCACTTTTACGTGTCCGACGCGGGGCCTTTATAAACGGATTTTGAAGGAAAAAAAAAATCGTGTGTACACATTATATTATTATACGCTCGCGGGATTGGAGTGGGTAGTAGATGAAGAATGGATTTTTTTTTTTTTTTTTAATAACACGAAAAGCGCGTCCGGAGCGAGTTTTATTTCGGTTTTTTTTTTTATAATCCGAGAATCAAACACACGCACCGTACATGCAATATACGAGACGACTATGTATACTTGTACTTCAGTTGGATCATATAACATAGAGGTGTACTCATTATGACCCAAGATCGCAATATCTGTACTAATATTTACACACGCGTCATTCGTTTAAAGTAGTAAAAAAAAAACGGCGTGGGCGGTGTGTTTATTTTTTCGTCTCTTGTACACTATAATTGCACCGCAAAATAAAACAATACTTTTATAGATTTAGGAAAATTGGAGTTTTCGGACGGACGGTGAATGAGAATAGGTACTTTTGCGGGTTCCCATTGTATATAATATATGTTTCAGTTAAAATGTACCGCGATGAATTACAGCTACACGAGACCATTAATTTAATCACGGATTAAAATACTTGAGTGTACATTAATTATCTAACTTTATAAACAGTAAGGGTTTAAAAAAATCTATTGAAATGAATTAGCAGGCTTAATGCGCGTATGGTGTTTAAATCGCTTGACACATCGCAGTACATTAAGGAATTTTTTACATTCACGATAACGAGCATTCCCGGATCATAACTACTGCAGCGGCGTGCGCTGAAATTAATAATGATTGTGTTATGAAAATAATATTATGGTAATCAAACATGACCGCCGCTATGGTTGACCACTAAATGTTGTAGAGATTCGTATACGTCGATCACTGCAATGGCGTGCTCGGCTTTTTTTAAAACTTTAGAGAGGACATTATACATTTGTATCTATAATTCTCAGACCACGGTGTGTACCGATAAAAATATATTGCATTTGTTGCTTTATCATATTATATTGTTTACGGCGAAAATAAATCAAGGGTGGGGGGGGGGGGTGATATAATCATAATAAAAATATATAATTTCTTTAGCAAAACAAATAATTACATGTTTGAAACTCCGCTTTAAACACAATGCTTATGTTGGGGGATATATAAGTTTGAGTTATAAGTACAATAACAAACAAGATTGTAATACGCTATCGGAGTGATATTTGCAAAAAAAAAAAATAATTTTTTATGCTATATAGTATGACACACTCCCCGTAAGTACGCCACTAGTTGACCAGTTGCATTTTTACAAATAATAACTAATGTTAATTATCGGAGCATACGATCTTAGATCACACGCACAGTAGGTAATCCGTATATTGTGAAATAATATCAACTATGTACGCGTACAATTATTGTTGAGGTAAACTTAGAATCGGTTTTCAGTTGGCGGGTTGGTGGGTGGGTAGGTGGTGTTACACGTTCTGTTTCCACACCCGTCAGATATGCCGCCTCTACTCACCCCATTATGCGTGTAACCACCTATAAGGAAACTCTGGTTACAACAGTAATAGTAATAATAATCGGATGTCTATTATAATTATTATATATTGCAGTTAAAACGTAGGTGTGTGTACATATATATATACATATATATATATATGTATATTAATATTATTATCGAGCGAACATCCGCATATCGCTACAGTGCCGACTGCGTCTCAGACAGGCGAATGCGGGCACGTAAACCGTGTTAACATAATATTATTTGACAAACAAACGTTCTCGAATGCAAAATTAATAATGACGTTTTGGCTATCAGAATAATTTATGAGTAGTGATGTGTGTGTGTGTGTGTGTGTGTGTGTGTGTGTGTGTGTGTGTGTGTGTGTGTGTGTATGCGCGCGCGTACGCCAAGTGTCTCAGATTATCGGCATAATTTATGGAAAATAATAAAGTGTAGAAATCCTTAATAAACCACTCGTATATATACAGCGCTGCAGTAACAAATAATACTCAACGGCTCTAATCGTACGAGTGTATACTATTATTATAATATTATGCTCGTGTGTGTGTGTGGATCGAGTACACTCTGTCGCTCTGTATAATATAGTATAGAGTTCGGAATATACAAATTATTATTATATTATTTTACGTACGGATGTATATACACGCATCTCATCAAGTGTCTCGACATTAACGATCTATGTATACCACATTGCACCACGTCATTACGACGTGGCAGGGCGGAGGCGACGGAGAAGGCGATGACGACATATTATCATTACGATCCAAAACGTCGGAAAAATGCGCACGCGCGTACATTAATTCATAACGACGACAGCGATAATAATAATAATAATATTATGATAGTGAAAATCGTTATAGCAATAATTTAGTAATACGCAAGAGCGTCGATTATAATAAACGTGCCGATTGAAAAACAAACAGCATTACGCTATATAGATATTAATACCATACATATGCGAGTCTGGGTGATCTACTTTTCCGCCAAAATCGACCTTTCCGTTTACCGCCAAGTCCGTTTACCGCCAGTACAAAAATATATATTTCCTTTTACCGCCACCACAAATTTCAGTTTATATATTTTGGTAACCCCTGGTTAACAACTGGCCATGTTGGCTCATCAAAGCCGCTGTCGATATAATGCGTCGTCGTCGATAACTCGAAAAAACATTTTATCACGTAGATAATATTTCACAATCATGGGTTTTCACTATTAATACAAAAGAGAGGAAAGATTATGTTCGAAATTCATGCGACAACTGACAATAAAGATAACGCTTGTCTGGTTTGATCTTTTATAGATTTTACGATACCTATAAAATTTTAGTTTGTGTTAAAGTTCGCGAAAAAAAAGTACGCTCCGCACAATGGAAAATATTATTGAAAGTAATCGTGGTAAAAAGCAGTTGATTTTAAAAAATTTTAAATTTCGAATTGGTTCATGTAATAAAGGACTTATTCGTTGGCGGTGTACAACTAAAAACTGTACCGCAAAAGTTTATACAGATGAAAATAATATCTGTATTAACAATACAGATACACCACTGCACAATCATGGCGAATATTCCAGCCAAGCATTGAAGAAGCAGGTGCTAAACACAGCATGTAAAAGAAAAGCTATTGAAAATGTAAGTACCAGATCAAAAAAAATTATACTCACTGAAATCGCACAAAATAGTAATTCATCAGATATAACCATTAACGATATAAATAGAATCCGATAGAATATTTATGAAAACCGACGGAAAATTATGCCCCCAAATCCTACTAATATATCTGATGCTCACATCGTACTTAATTCAATTGACGTGAAAACCAAACAAAATGAAAATTTTTTGTTGGTCATTGACGAAAAAGAAAATATAATAATATTTTCGTGTGAAACAAATCTTCGATTTTTATCTACAGTTGATAATATTTATATGGACGGAACTTTTGATTATAGTGCTCGGTTTTTTTTACAATTTTTTTCGATTCATGGATATCTTAATGGTTACTATGTTCCATTAGTTTTTTGCTTATTACCAAATAAATGTAAACAAACGTATATTTATGTTTTTCGTGCAATAAGTAAAAAGTGCAAAGACTTGGGGTTAAATTTTTCTCCCACCAATATAACTGTAGACTTTGAAAGGGCTATAATTAATGCAGTTTCTGAAATGTGGACGCAAACCAAAATATCAGGATGCCGATTTCACTTGACCCAGTCTTGGTACCGTAAAATACAAGAAATTGGCTTATCAAGTGTGTATAAAGACGAGTCGTCTGAAATTGGTAAATGGTTACGTAGTATATTTGGCTTATTATTTCTAAATCCGGAAGATGTAAGTGATTGTTTCACCGACGACTTTATGAGCGAGTGTCCGATCGATGAAAGGCTGCAAAAGTTTGCTGATTATTTTGTAGAAACATATATTTCTGAAGATTGTATTTATCCTCCAAAACTTTGGGCACTTGCATCTTCAGAACTTACACGCACAACAAATGCCTGCGAGTCATTTCATGCACATTTTAAAAATAGTTTTTATCGACATTCGCCATCTATTTTACAATGGTTAAATGTTTTTGTCGATGAAGTTCAAACTGACGTTTATTGTAAAATAAGAAGCGTCGATGAACAAAAAACACCGCGAAACCAAATTTTAAGACGACAAAAAAAAAACCAGAATTTAATTGACCAATATAAAAGGGGAGAAATATGCCGATATACCTTTGTAAAATCAATAGCGTATAACTATATCAAATAATATATAAAGGATCATATATTTAATTAAAAATTGACTACCTAATTATTTCTGTTATTTTAAAAATCATTACCAATTATAACAAATAAATGCCTAAATGTTTGACTGTGATATCGTATTTTACGTAGTAATATTGACTTTTTTGTAATATATTATACTATATAATTTTAATTTTAAGTATCACTTGAATGTGTTTTTGTCAAAAAAAATCATTACCAATTATAATTAATAAATGCCTAAATGTTTGACTGTGATATCGTATTTTACGTAGTAATATTGACTTTTTTGTAATATATTATACTATATAATTTTAATTTTAAGTATCACTTGAATGTGTTTTTGTCAAAAAAAATCATTACCAATTATAATTAATAAATGCCTAAATGTTTGACTGTGATATCGTATTTTACGTAGTAATATTGACTTTTTTGTAATATATTATACTATATAATTTTAATTTTAAGTATCACTTGAATGTGTTTTTGTCAAAAAAAATCATTACCAATTATAATTAATAAATGCCTAAATGTTTGACTGTGATATCGTATTTTACGTAGTAATATTGACTTTTTTGTAATATATTATACTATATAATTTTAATTTTAAGTATCACTTGAATGTGTTTTTGTCAAAAAAAATCATTACCAATTATAATTAATAAATGCCTAAATGTTTGACTGTGATATCGTATTTTACGTAGTAATATTGACTTTTTTGTAATATATTATACTATATAATTTTAATTTTAAGTATCACTTGAATGTGTTTTTGTCAAAAAAAATCATTACCAATTATAATTAATAAATGCCTAAATGTTTGACTGTGATATCGTATTTTACGTAGTAATATTGACTTTTTTGTAATATATTATACTATATAATTTTAATTTTAAGTATCACTTGAATGTGTTTTTGTCAAAAAAAATCATTACCAATTATAATTAATAAATGCCTAAATGTTTGACTGTGATATCGTATTTTACGTAGTAATATTGACTTTTTTGTAATATATTATACTATATAATTTTAATTTTAAGTATCACTTGAATGTGTTTTTGTCAAAAAAAATCATTACCAATTATAATTAATAAATGCCTAAATGTTTGACTGTGATATCGTATTTTACGTAGTAATATTGACTTTTTTGTAATATATTATACTATATAATTTTAATTTTAAGTATCACTTGAATGTGTTTTTGTCAAAAAAAATCATTACCAATTATAATTAATAAATGCCTAAATGTTTGACTGTGATATCGTATTTTANCCCCCCCCCCCCCCGAAAAACGACGTTCACGACAATGTTATATTATTATTGCCGCCCGAGTGCCGTCATGTGAGAAACCGACGACGACGGCGGCAACGGCGGCGGCGGCGACCGCGACGAGATACATTTACATTACTATTATTAAGTACTTTTGTTGTTATTATTATTATTATTATCATCATCATCATCGTCGTCGTCGTCGTTAATGTGTATTATATTATTATTATTATGTGTGAGCACATGCACATTGCACCCAGCCGAAGAAAACTCGCGTACGTGCCAAACGGGTAGTTTGAGAGTGTAACAGGTCTTTTTCATACGTACTTTATATACAGGAGGACGACCGACGACGTTGTCACTATAATAATAATATGCTCGTGCATATTCCCGTATTGCACGAATCTCTCGTGTATTATGAAAAAAAGTTTTTAAAATATTATTCATCGTTTTATATAATAACAATCGGCATAGTAACCACGAAACAACAA
This sequence comes from Myzus persicae, assembly GCF_001856785.1. Lineage (NCBI taxonomy): Eukaryota > Metazoa > Arthropoda > Insecta > Hemiptera > Aphididae > Myzus > Myzus persicae. Next base: position 137,528 of record NW_019102258.1, on the reverse strand, counting down.
ATAAATAGATAATTTCGAATAATATGGAAATAAGTCGACTGGAGTTATACAATATACGAGTATAGAGAGAGCGCAGTCTCCTCTCTAGTATTTCACGAATTGTAATTTGCATGTCTCCCCAACTACAGCTAAACTATTTATAGTAAGTGTAGAGTGAGTGTGTGTGTGTGTGTGTGGAAATTGTGGTAGTGAACGTCTTACAGATTTCGCCAACATTAAATAGTCTTAAATATTATTATGCATGTCGCTGACATATACAAATTTGAAACATAATATTATATAGCTGTGTACAAATGGATTTTGTGTAATATAATAATATATTATTGTTATACTCAATGGTATTCCGACGCGTTGTCATGCACGCAGATGAACACCAGTCACGCGTTTCCCGACAAATCTAAGTATAATATAATAATAAAATATTATTTGTTACGCGATATAAAACAAATTGTATGTATCCGTTGTTGCTGTTGAAAAATTATACGGAAAATCGATTACATTTATTTTTCCTAAGGAAAGGCTCTTTTACCCGGCTGGTCGTCTGGGATTCGGAGTGCTATTAATATTCAACGAATGCAGACGTTAAAAATAAGTTTAATAAATTAGCACCAATCTTTCATCGTTCGTATCCTCTCCTGCTCACCCCCCGTTACTCGAATACCGTTCGCCACCACCGACGCCGCAGCTTGTTAGGTATGCAAATTATTTTTATTTTTATATTATTGTTTCGATATATTTTCTTCGCCGTCCTCTCTCGTGCAAACACCGGGTTAGGCTCGTTAAATTCGCAACCAGGCTTTTCGTCTTCCAGTCTACCCCCTCTTCCCACCCATAACTCACACCCGCCATCCTACGACAGTGCCACGTGCGCCCCCCACCCATTCTTCATCAGAAACAAACATCATCATCGTCATTTGCTTCTTTTTCAAACATCCCACCCCCCGCCGTCACATCGTCAACGCACACGCATATACACACATCTCTCTGTCACAAAAGAATCAAAAATCGATCGAGCTAGTAATTTTTTTAACAACCCCAACCAATTGGAGCTCTGTATTACACACACATAACATATCGTATGTAGGCAAGACCAATATACTTTACTATGCACACTTGCAGTCTTAGCTTCGTTATGAATATAATTATTCAAAAATAACGACCGCAGAATGTAATATTCAATTAACTACCACCGAAAATAACTGATATTTAATACAGATAATTTATATAACGACGGTACAAAAATACATCATTTCCGATCAGCCGTATAATATATTGGAGGATTTTTTAGAATTTGTATAATATGGAATGGAACTCTTAATTTTTATTACTCAAAAACAACAACCAAAATAAGTATGTTAGGTGTTCAATTAACAAGCTCAACCACAAAAAAAAACAGATATGCCTATAATGCCTATTATAAAACAACGTTACCGACACTTCACCATTTCTCACCGGCAGCGTCATATATATTGGAGATTTTTAGATTGTTCTAAGTATGAAATTTGATTATTGTATTCCATACGAAATTATAAGGTACCTACGTAGTTTGTACATGAAAATAGAATGCCAATAACAGTGTAGTATGCCTGTCAGACGGCTAATGATTTTAATGCGCGAGCGCGTTCGATATGAGGTATATAATTATTATGACGACGGCAAAGATAACGTTAACAGTAGTTTTTTATGCGAAAAACAAGTTTAACTTTTACTCGTGTAATCCCACACTAAATATTTTTCTAAAGCGAAACAATACAAAAAGGTTTTATTAAACGCGTTTAAAGTTTAAACACGGCCGTGGGTCGTACACAGTGCAATGTGACGTGTATACGGTACATTATATTATAATATTGTTATTAATGAGTTACCATATTTTATTTCAGAATACGCTTATAGTTGTTAATTTATACACAAAACAAAATGCATCAAAGTTATTATAATGAAGCAATTTTACCGGGTTAAGACTTATACTTTAAATGTTCAAACGATGATTAATTTTAACTAAAGAGAGTTATACGCGAATCAACTTAACGTTTAAAAATATGCTTTTGTTATTCTCAAAATGTATTCACTATATATTATAATATGCACTATAGCTATACGGTGTTTTGTCGTTAACTACTTTCAAAGGCATTTGATAAAATTAAAAACCATAAATAGTATTATCGTTTTAATTCTTCTTCAATGTAATTCAAAGCCGTTTATTTTGATTGCTACATTATTTTTTTATTCACATCGTAAAATCATACGAGTATATTACAACCATCGGACCGTGATAACTGTAAATACCTACTATTTTTTGATAACAGCGTTCAAACACATCAATGAAATCACGACAAAATTAATCGAATTAATATAGCGAACCCATGCTTGGTGTCGATGTCTATTGTCTATAACCGGTGTTATTTTTACAGAGACAAGTTCTTATAAATAATTGTATTTCTAGGAGAAAGCCAGTGTACATTTGAGGTTAAACAACTTTTTGACGAATTATCGTTCGTATATTAAACCGTTATTACTGCAGACATTGTTTAAGTTATTATGAATAATTGCATAATATTAAAATACGTCTCACAATCAGCGGTGGAGTTTCCGCAGCTGTATATCTTTGTATATAATGAGTTTTCTGGGTTTGACTTTTCCAGCATTTTGAAAGTTGAATCTGACGTTCATTATGTAGTTTCTAAACTATAAATGTGCTCGAGGTAACTGTGACAATCGCTTCGGTACGCGGATACGGAAGGCTGTTGTAGCTCTGAGGCTCCAATTAGCACGCAGAACTTTTATAATAACTGTATAATGTATGTGTGTTTGAAGGCTGCAGAATGTGAAAGGATACACACGAGCAAGAATTTTGATTGTCGATACGCGTACGCCACCGGATGTGGGTCGGGTGGGTCGTCATGTGTGTGTGTGTGTGTGTGTGTGTGTACACTTTATTTGGACATGTTGATTAGAATTTCGTCGTATTTTTACGTATACATTATACGCAGGTAAGCACACGCATCCGTGACATAGTACGAATTTCGTTCTATTTAATCACGCCGGGATTACGTTTTTAAGCCATCTAAGTTTACACACTGCTGCAGATTATACAAATACTGTTGTTGTTTCGTGTGACGTGTACATAGTTTAAAAAAAAAAATCGTTATGCGCGAACGGCGACCAAAAAAATAAAAGGGAGATTTTATGCCCAGAAATGCCGGGTTTATTATTGTTGTTCATAATAATGCTGCTGCTTCTACTAAAACCAGTCATTATCGAGACTGACAATCGGTCACCGGTGACCGGTGTATAATCAGTGGTGGCTATGCTTAGAAATGGCATGGCTTAAAATTTTGAGTAAGTAATCATTAGATTGAACATTGAATTTCTCGATTTTAAAACCACTTTTTCAATCTACTTTTAATTTATTGCAGCAAAAAAATTATGTTTTTTTACTAGCAAAGTAATCAATATATTTAATCCAATTTCAAATAAAATAAAAAATATTATAAAATATAATAAAATATGAATCGAATGATCAAACAATCCACCACTGATTTTGAAAATAAAATGCGCAATTATTATCTATTTTCTACTGTGTAAGATATAATGTGTTATTGTGTTCTCATATTTAAGATCATATTTTATTTTTAATAATGCTATTATTAAATGTTATGTCGGTAAGCCGGCGCGGTGTATAGGCAATATCGGTACATTCGCGTGTAGGTTGCATTCGAATGAATGTGGACCGCACTGTCCGCACTATAGTTTTCGCTATAACCAAATTTATTATTTAATATTACGTTTCATTATTGTTATTTTTGTTACGATGAAAAACATACTGCGTAGACACGTGCTACTATTATTTGCGAAGGTGGACACAATTCGTGGATTTCTCCAATAGAGCGACTATTTCAGTATTACAAATTCCAACACGGTCGAGTTTTTTTTCATACCGAATCAATTACCGGAATATAGATCGAATATTTTGTAATGCTAAAACCTACAATCTTACTTGGAATGAATTGTTATAAAAATAAATGACCTTATCATTCAATGACGAACGATGATCATTATTATTTATGTGAGATTAAGAGAGGTGGGTGTGAAAAATACGTTACCTCACCAACTAAATTCTACCAAAATCTCAACTAGCCGAATTATTATGTAGTTTTTCTACAATATAACACGTTGGACGAGGTATAATCTAATGTATTTATATATTCATATTCATATACATTATCATATTCACTATGTTTACTTCAGTACTTAAAAGTATAAATATGTACGGTTTACCGGGTGATCTATATTCAAAGCGTTAGACACTCATTATTTCAAAAACTATTCAAGTTTTTGAAAATATTTTTTTTACATAATTTAAATTTTTAAAAATTGAATTTCTTATAACAATTATAATACAGTCGAGTCTCGTTTTAACATTTAGTGATTTTGATGACTCAAAATGTTTAGCAAGTCAAATTTCCCCCCCCCCCCTTGACTTCAAGTTACCGAGAGTCGATTGTACCTTTTATATTTTTTATCATTTTTATCAATTTTTTTGAGTTTTATTTTTTAGTGACAATTAGCATTCTAATTCCTTATTATTCAAATCAGAATATTATTTTTAGTACACTTTGATAAATAAAAATAGAATTTTGGACAAGTAGCTTATGAGTTTTAATTTTATAAGTATTCAAAGTTTAGATGAGAGGAGTGGAGTGGTACACCAAAATATTGGCCCACTCTTGCATTCATCTACACTTTAGATACCTATTTATAGCTAAGTATATAATTCACCCTACTTGTCCGAAATTCGATTTTTATAGATTTAAATACTTGGAATAATCTGCTGATTCAAAATATGAAATTATAAAATGGACGTTGCCATAGAAAAGAGAGAAAACCATTAAAAAAAATAGAACGATCAAGTATGTAAAAAAAAGTAGTAATGAATAGTAAAAATATATTTTTCTTCAAAAATGTAGTTGTCCTTTATAACGACTTGTAAAACGAATAAAATAACTATTTTGTTAGGTAGGCAGTGTCTCGAAGAGTGTCTCACCCTTGATGTGGGTCACCCCCCGTTCGTCATAGGTGTGCGTCGGTCAGGTTAGCCGGAGTTGTGTGCAATATAATACGTCACATTATTATAATAATACATAACATTATACACTACAGCTGCAGTGGCGGCGGCGGCGGTGATAATCTCAGTCACGTCAAACATTCATGCGCGGTCTCCTTCACGACGGGTCTTGTCGTCGCCGAGTATAATATTTATATATATATATTATATATAATATATTCTGTAGTGTATACGTATTTATACATAATGCCGTGATGTATATAATACAGTGTATGACGTGTCTCATCTGCGCTCGCGTATCTCATCAATTTAAATTTAATCGCGAACAGCGTACGCATATTGTTGCGGTGCGACATTTCGGGGGCCTCGCGGATGACAATCAACCCCTTGCTGCACATTCGCTGACGGTTACTGTTGTGTCGCTCTTATATCGTATGCATATAATGTGTACGCGTACCTGGGTATACACAGAGGTATGTGTGATTTTGACCCGAGTGCACCCCCAAAATGGCGACTACCGTGTTATTATGATTATTAGGTATACGACGTGACCCCGAAGGACGCACGCCACTTTATTATTATACGACGATGTATTTTATACAGGTAGATAGGCGTAATACAAGCTGAGGCTGACTTGATAAATTATTGAGATGTGACGTCGAGAATCGCGGCGACTATAATATTATATATAGGTAAGTCCTCCTTAAAACGAAATCGCTCGGTACATTGCTGATGGGTAATTTTGACCTGTGTGCAGCCATAAAATTTCACATATTTTATAGCGTCATAAATTCCAGTATAATATTATAATTATACGACGTGACCTGGACGGACGTACGCGTGGTAACATTTTATTATAATACTGAAATATGTATAATATTAGTGCGATATGATGCTAGGCATAAATGCATAATACAAACACAGTTTAATAAATCACAGAGTTGAGAATCGTCTTCGATATAGTTTGAATATAATAATCATGATGAAACACCGGAAGAATATATTATAAAACCCACCCCACAAATCGAATATTATTATTATTGTTATAATTTTGATATTAAATTTAGTTTAATATACGCGTATATTTGAGTGTGTGAAATAAACAAAAGTGAACACATTTTTGCAAACAGGCTGCGATTTTCTAATCAGATATATTTTTTTTTTATACAAGACTGAACAATTATCCGTTACACATCAGCTCTGAGATGCAATTCAGCAACAGATTACATTCAAGACCACAGTAATTATAAACGTCATATTATGACCTACGTATGTGTAAGTACGAGAGTGTTTTATATTTATTTTGGGTAAAACGCACGTAAATATAATAATATATTATAATAGTATACATTATATTTATAAGGCTCATCAATGAAACTTAGTGTTCTTTTAGCGATAAGCAAGTCGAGAGCAAACCGTGGTTAATAGAATTCGCGTCAGTGTTGCGTCTTTTTAAATAATGAAAAATCTCGTACTCGTTTCTCACGATGAAACGTGGCTTTTATCCCAGTCGTAGAACAGTGCAAAGTCGTTGAGCTCGAAAAGGGTAAGAAAGAAAAAGCCCGTCCAAAAATGTAGAAAGTATATATTTTTTTGTTTTTAAACGATCCTTTGGGGTATATATTTTTAATGCCATTGTTGGTCCACAAAATACGGAGCGACCACTCGGCAAAAGTTATAGTGTTGTGGACATTTTGCTCTCAAAACTTAGTATACCACGAAAGCTCTCTTGAACTTCCGACCGGAAATGTGTGAGAACATAAAAAAGTCAAGGTGTTTAAAGTGTTGTTCCAAAAAAAAAAGGAAGCTTTGAGAATACTCTTAAATTTTGGAGATCTGGCACTTTTATCTCTTTTGAAATTTTATACTTTTTCTCAAATGTTTTTCAAACCGATATATCGCCTAGAACTTATGCAAGATTTGTGCATAGAACACTATTTTTAATGACAATTTATATAATTGAGGGATTAAAAGTTTTTCTTCTCACGCCAAACCCGCATCTGGCACTCTGACAACTCGTTTTTTAATTAGAATAAAACACAAAATATTACTCTAATTCTATGAGCGTACTATATAGGATTAATACGAATATAAAATTTATAGACCGATACTCATTTAAAACTATAATAATATAATATATAATCCAGTCACCGGAAAAACGGTCAAAATAAATATTATGCAACATAATCTGACACAAAAAAAAAACAAAATCATTCAATGTACGCAGCGCTCACTATGATAATATACAAAATATATTTAATAATAATATTATACAGTCGTAAATCTGTACGGTTTTTTTTTTTTTTTTGATGCGATTATATGTAACCTAATCTATACTGTATATATTATTATTATTATTATTACTATTTTTTTGTATTATTATTATTATTCCTGTATGACGTATATATCCACACGCCATAATATAATATAATGCACGTACACGGTTGACGACGTTATAAACAGACATATACTATTTTCAGCAAAATAAATTTTGTTTTTTCGTTTTTTAATCGAAAATTATGTAAACATTGGAATCGCAGAATACATGTGACGCGCGCAGTAGCGTGTATTTTTCACCGAAATCGCAATTTTAGCCGTAACGAGTGGCGTTGGCGGTGTGACGTTTTTGTGTCATTGCCTCAAAAAGCTATTACCGGACATCACGAAGGAAAAATATTATTTTTATACCACGAGTCACGACAACGACTCGAGAAATACAACTCGCGCTCACACACGCTCTTTCTCTCTCTCTCTCTCACACACACACACATACACACACACACACACACACACACACACACACACACACACACACACAGCATCGTCAATACGGTCGGCGCTGAAATAACAGAACGTTTGGTCTCTGAGAGTATAATAATGGATATTTGTATATAGTTAAACCTCGCTCGCTATTAGATAATAATAACTCGTATTTACGGTGCGACGCAGATGGCCAATCGTTAAACACGCGTTCCCGAAAAGCCCGGGTGTAAAGTCATAAAATCGTTTCCCGAGTATATGGTGGAGAGGGGGGGAGGGGGTCGGCAGGGCGCGAAGTCGTGGGGGGGGGGGCAATGGTGTTAGGATATGATGGAAAGGACAACGGCAGAGTATTATAATACGATATTATGTTAGGAGCAAAAGAAAAAAAAGAGAGAATAACGCACAGGCAGCTACCGCAGAGAGCTGCAGCTGCCGCGACGATCAAGTCGGGCAAACGGCGTGTAATATAATATCGTTTAACATATTATATGATATATATATATGTGTGTACTTAGGATAACCCATATTTAACGTAAGACACTCGTAATAACGTAAAAATGGTTGACGTTTTTGAAAATAATTTTTTTTTTTTTAATAATAGCTAGCTGTTGGTCGTTAAAACTATTAACATTTTTCTAGAAAAAGGTTTTTTTTTTTTACTATTGTGATAGATTTCGTATATTTTCTTAGTTTATTTAATGTCGATAACGTACATTTTAAATTTTTCATTCCAAAGCAGTATATTTTTCGGGGTACTTCGATGCATTAAAATCGAGTTTTGGTAGGTAGTTTATGAGTTATACGTATTCAAATTTTTAAGTTTAGATGAGCGGAGTGGAGAGGGTACTCCCCCAAAATGTTTGTCAACTATATACTATACGCTCGTCTAAACTTTGATAACTTATAATCAATAAACGACTTCGGAAATTTGTTTTTTTATAGATCGGAATACTCCGAATCATATTCTGTCGCGGAATAGGAAATTAAAAATCCATGTTGTCGTTCAAAAGAGTGAAAAACTTTTAAAAAAACATGAAAACTGTAAAAAAAAAAAATAGAAGTCTATGGTTGTTTTGTAACGACTTAAAACGATGTAAAATAAATATTTTCAAAACCGTTGGCGTCTTCCGAAACAGTAATGTACGTTTTATGCTAAATGCATCACCCCGTATATGACACGTCGTACGCGTTTAGCGCCGTTAGAGACGACGACCATATTATTATTATTATTATTGTAATATGATTTGGAGGGCGAGACTGTTGGCAGGTACCTGCGCGTGCCCGGCCAAATATAATACACACATTTAGGCGATTTATGGCCACAGAAAGGGACGACGACAAAACAGTTGCGAATTCTAAAGGCGAGGCTCGTACAAATGTCAAACAGTACCTAACGGTATTTTAACACAATAGTTTCCCTCGTAATAATATTGAAATTCCTTTTTACGAAATACGAAAAAACCTTTAACGTCGTTTATTCAAATTAGATTCGAGTCTCTAGATGTACGATTCGCATAGCTGTAATATTTAATTGTACCATACGATATGCTAATTTCAAATATATGTATTTAAAAAACAGGCTCTGTTATAATCTTTAGTCGTATTTGAACTGCAGTAAAAATATTTGTGTTTTTTTATACTTTTACAACACTCTTGTGTTAGTTTCACTTTATTAATATTATTGTACACTACTTCGACCTTACCGAGTCATCTGTTGTACAAATCGTACAAAAACATTACGTCGGTGTACTCTGCTCCTGAAAAAATGATTCTACCTCGGTAAGTCTGCCGGACTCGACTCATATCGTCCCACAACAACGCGCGGGGTTTCGCATTGAAATCCTAGCGATACAATATTATTAGCATACAGGTGCAATATAGTTCATAGCAGCAGCAGCAGCAGCAGCAGCAGCAATAGTCGTACCGTAGCAGTAGTCGCGGGAGCAGCGCACAGTCGTATCAGTGGTAATACAAGTAGGTAGGTAGTCGTAGTGGCGTAGGTATTACAGTAGTCGTCGTCGTGACGTCGTAGCAGTCGTTACGTGCTCTTGTCAACGTCCGTTTTAATTAGGTAATTATCATCGGTTTCTAGGGGGCTCGCCGTGCGGCCTCGAGGGTCGTCGGGGTTAGTCCGTGCGCCGAGCGCCGAGCGTATACCCGGACATCGGAGGCGGCGGCGGCGGCGGGTGGCCGAGCCTTCCGAGCCGGCCGCGGGAGAGGAGAGATAACAATTTCGTTACGTCGCTCGTTTCGACGAACGTGACCGGACTGCGTTTCGAGCGCCGCGGCGCGACAAAACGAGCGGGCGGACCCGACGGCGTGCGGGCCGACGGGCCAGAGGGTGGCCGGTCGGTCGACCGAACAAAACCCCAACGACGTGCAGCCCCGCCGGTCGTGCCCGTCACGCCGACGCCGCTCGGCACACGACGACAGAGAGACGTCAGCCGTCACACGCAGCACGGTCGCGCACACGCACGCAATATATTAGAGCAGCTGTAGACGTGTTTCTTTGGCGCTCCCGGAAGACGGGGGCGGCCAACACGTCGCCGCGTGTGCGAGCGTATTACGACGTGTACTGCGGCAACACGTCTGTGCGCGTGCGCGTCGCGACCTCCCCGCCGAGTACCGACAACGCGGGCACGGTGCTTCAGAGGAGACGCACTCATGATATTGCTATTGTCACTGTTATTGTAATGTGATGATTCGGTGGTGACGGGCGATGGAGGTGCCGAAAACCAAAGTACTGACCGGTAAGCGTCGGGGCGATGAGACGCCGAAGTAGAGTGTCCTGCGACCTGCAGCAGAAGAGACTCGCGTCCTGCCGACGACAAATCGAAAGTGTCATAGATATTTACGAAAACCGTGACGCTAGCAAATACATTTTTGAATAATCGACATTTCTATTTTGATGGCCTATAACTGATTTCACCGCTTATAAATGTGCTAGATTTTTTTTCAGTGTCGCTATAGAGAGGTAAGACAGTGACAATTGTTTTTCCGCGGGTGTGGAAAGTCTGTTCCCTTCAGAACTTGTGTACAAAGTACCTATCTGCCAGATGTGTTCTGTCTGTTTACAGTTCTGTGCCTTTTTTCATACGAGAGCACGACGTATAGGATATAGACATAAATAGAGATAAAAATATGTACATACACGGAGATAGCATACAAATTACCGGCTAGTACCACAAATATTATTATTTATTATGTAATGCAATCACGATTGTGTACTGTTTAAAAATAACAATCTTTTGAATATTATATCTGATTAATTTTCAAAGTTTGATCGGCTATGATAGACCAGTGTTAAACGACGATCGCCGGGATTCAAAGTATACATTTGTATGAAACACCCATGGCAATAATTATTGGCAAAGAAAAAAAAGTATCTTATATAGCTTTGTTATCATTTATTTATATCGCCGCCGAGACAAATGACATAGAATCATGTTATATCATCCGTAGATTGAAAATGTATCTATATCGTGTCTTTCAGAGCTGAAGACGAAACAAAATACTCGAGAATTATCTTTAAACCTAAGCGGATACAAGATGACCACGAAACAATTATATACATAATAGTATACTAAATACGATTTATGTCTTTACTGCTTGTATACGATACATGTGTTTTAGATACTTGACTGACCCTAACGGCGTACTAACCATGCGACCATTGCCCTTATCGCTTCGGCCAGGGAACATTTTCACTATCTCCCGACGCCGATACTACGGAGTGGTCTAGGGCTCTGTGATGGTGAGGAGAGATTGGGGGGGGGGGGGGGGATGGTATGCGAACGTCGCGTTGACGTGCATAATATTATAATATCTTACGTAGGTAACTGGAATTTGTCTGACGCCAACGTCCGATGTGTGTGTACACGGTGTACACAAAAACGCACAAACACACACACACACACACATACGTCATGTAAGTATATTTCTATAATGATTATATAAGTGCATAGAGAGATCGTGTGTGGAGGTATAAGACAAGGACGACCGAACCCGTATAATTGGAAGAGAAGGACAAAGGAGACGGAAAGTACAAGAACTAGAGAAGAACAAGAACAAAAAGGAGCAGAAGCGAGCAAGACACGAGGCGTGTACATATATATGTGTGTACGATATTATTATCCGAGAGAGTAATGATCTGCACCTACGCGGACGTGCACATACATCCAAAGTAAGAAAAGGCTATGTTATTAAGGCCACATAATAATATACAGTTAGCACATTCCCACTAAAGGCTCACACGATGCATTATCATCCATTTTAAATCCATTTTGAAAATATTTGGCAGCTGTACATTATAATAGTAACAAAAGTCAGAACTTATGGATGGAGAAAAATTAAAAATTAGTTTTTATTAAATCGAGTTATTGATTTTTAATACTACTGCGGAGACAACTACTATTGTTATTTTGATTTTAAAAATGTCGTCTACCATATTTTCACCCGTAACAACGAAATTACAATAATTTTATCTTTATCGCCCTATAGGTGTTGTAGACGTTATATAAACGCACCAGCACGATACAACGGATACCGCAATATCAGTGGCGTATGCGGCACACTCGAACGCACCCGTTACATAAGCCCGCACGGGTGCGGAGGTCGTCTGCTTTTACTGCCCCCGTTGCTAGACACTATTATATATTATTTACTGCGAGTTTTAATTGATTTTTGTCGCGCACGCGTTGGTTACGACCGGTCGTTTGGAATTTTGATTTTAATTTTTCGACGTTGTCTAAAAAAAAAAAAAAAAATGCAACGCCAAAAAACAACGAAAAACGGATACACGAATAGTGATAATATAACAGCCGTTTGCGAATCGCGTAGTCGTGGAATTTTTCATATAATACCTATGGTATAGTTATATATTGTCGATAAGCACCGAAATAAAAATCAAGACTGAGGGTAGATATACCCCCGTTCATTGGAATGAAAACGAAGACGATAGTGAATGAAAATAAAATAATAATCAATATTCGTTGTCATGGTATTTTTTTTTTTTGTCGTAGTACTTCTTTTCAATAAAATATACATTTTATTTGGCTATTATATTATATCAGATAGGTAGATACGCGTAATATCTATTCGTTCAAATTTTTTATCAAATTCAAGCGCTCTTCGGGTTCGTCGGGTTTCGGGAAATAATTCACTCGTGGCGTCCCCGCGTGCTTTTTTTTATCGCGATGATAATGGTTATAATATATTAATTGTTATTATGATCATGATTGTTATAGTGGCGAAAATATAATTATTGCAGAGTTTCCTCGTGGACATACGACTTATCGTGATTTGGTAAAATGCGGTCGACTTCGTCCCGGATCGCCCTGTACATACAAACCGAATACGGTGGGCACTGCCAGGTCGTACAGTCATATTATGTATAAATGGTGATATATAGTCCACAATATGTGTTGGAACCAGGTCGTCACCATTGCCACCGGGTCTGCTGCGGTACGATATAATGAATTCCATTTATATAAATAAAATAACACAATCGCACGCCTAACAATGCGGCGGCGTTTTTAAACAGCCCCCGGCAAAGGATTTAATAATAAAATGTATCTATACATATATATGTATAAAACGCGTGTGTTTGCGTACGGTGTGTTTGTGTCGATTTATAGGTATATATTCGGATCAGCAGTATAACGATTGGTATACATATGACATAATATGTATATTATGTATATTATTTTTTATGTGTGTGTATATGTATACAACGAGAGATAAATTACGAATGGCAAAAAAAAAAAAACAAATCCGACTTAAATTAGTTGAACCGCGAGAAATTTTTTTTTTTAAACTCGATTTGTGCATGCAAACGTTTGTACAACTAGACGGTGTATATTTTGTATTTTTTTTTACACTTTGGTACCTACCTATACTATAAATTTGTCCTAGAAAATACACTTGTCTTGATTACATTAGACCGCGCGTGTGTGAGAATGTAATATCATAATAGAATTCTTTGTCCCGGCATTACGGTATAACAAGAATTGTTTGTTTTAAGTTTTCTTTTTTTTTTTTTATCCCGTATAAGATCTATAAAGACTTACGACAATAATAAATTCTTTTCATATTTTTACATTGGCCCACAGAGAATCCTGTTTACACATAACGTCCTACGCGGATGTGCACTGCATAATATCCATATACGAATTAGGCATTTCAATTATAAAATACTTTAACTTTTTATAATAACCGAAGTTCTATTTTCATACTTTTAACCTCTAAGTAACTTTTCTGGTGAAATTTTTCAAAAAATATTATATTCGTGTAACCTATTAAAAAATAAATTGCAAAAAGATGATGTAGCTTAGTACCGTATTTTCTATGCCAAGGTACAAAGTCCGTTGAAAAATGAATAAAATATCAATTCATTTTCTTCTTCTAATTTTGAAAGTTTTGAGTTTTAGTATGTTGCATCCATATACTGATTTAAATACGATTTTAAATGCCATACGCACTGCAGGGTTATTTGGAAATAAATTTTAAACATTGAATAGTATTTGAATGAATCCTGAGATTCGATTTAACATTTAAAAACCATTCCTAGTTTAAATCGTCAAACACGAACAACATTAAGTACCGTTGACGATATTTGAGATAAACGCAAGAACCATAAATTTAAAATTTACCCCATTGCACGTTTACAGATGGTGGTGCGTTTTGCACGTTAATATTGTAGTGGTGTTCTGTAAATTCAAATGTGTGTCCCTGCAGGCAGAGCGAAATTGAACAAAAAACAAAAAAAAAAAAAAAAAAGGAAGAGAGGAAAATAGAACCAAAAGTATAACATCGTGTATTTGAAACTCATTATAAACACATTAGTTGGACCCTATATATATATAGACCGGGGAGAGGAGCAGTTTGAAAAAAAAGTGCTCTAAAGTTACATAAATTATGGCTTTTGCAGATACGAGTCCGCAATAAATGAGCACCGGGTAAAATGAGATAAACACATCCTCCAATAAAGCAATTTGTCCGCTACCCCGTTCGCCCATACTACGCGCGGACCCGTATAAACCGCACGAAACGCTAATAACACGAGCTAACGAATTTCCTTCTTTATTTTTTTTTGTTTTTTTTTTTATTTTTGTTACTCGGAATCTGTTTTTGAAATATTTTACAATATCGAAAATGTGTTACTTTTCATTCAAACGCCACGTGATAAGTTCCCCAAGTTATGTTGCCTATATAATAACAATATTGGTAAGCGACGGAGGAGAAACATACCTACAGTATACCGTAGTTGTATTATTGTTAATTTATATTTTATTACATACAAATAAAGAATATTATTATTATTATTATGTTATACAAATGTTACCTGTTCATTTTTCATATTTATTTTCTACTAATCACTCAAATCATTTCATCAACCATGTACCACGTATAGAAACTAGAAAAATACATTTTATTATTAACATAACTATAGAGTACAGCTTCCTTTTACAATCGACCCAATCTCAAAATATAAAAAATTTTATTAACATCTCTGGCACTTGTTTTTATATAGTATCGACTAATAATTTAGACTTGACGTTACATGAACACACACGTGTCTATATATAAATAATTATAGTAATTTTAATAGTGATTATTTTTACTGTTCAAGTTTAAAGCAACGGCCAATATTGAGACAACAACACTCGTAGACTCGACGCCAAAAAGATGACTATAACACTACGAGCAGTGTGCTGTAGTGCAAGGACAAATTACATGTATATAATATATATATTAGGTATTTTTATTATATATATATATGAGGGTAATTGGCACAGAATATTCGCAGTGTCGTCGAATACACACCCTGCAGATCGCGCACCGTTTTCAGCTACACACAATACAATATCGCTGAAGATCCAGAATAATATAAATTATTATAATAATATAGCTAAAGGATCCATTATCATATGAACGATACGAAGCGCGACGCACAGTAACAATACTTTACGTTTATATACGACGTTATAGACGACTATATAATATTTTACTATGGATTTACTTGGATTTCACACAAATCTACACAAATAGGTACCCCACACCCTACCCTGTACAAATGTATTACGCACAATGCACACATATTATTTAATAAATTCTAAACAATATAACAGTGTTTACGATACGGTCGTTTTCGAGGCGTCTATTCCTACGGGGGCCTGTGAATAGCAATTTATAAATATATAATGTGCTGTAAGGGTCGTGCCGTTTTACCTTGACGCGTAATCATCGGAGAACGGGTGAGTCCGAGTTTCGTCGTCGGACTGGTGGCGTGAAGATGGGCCCTTCGCAGCGCACGCGACGCAAATTTCATAGGTATTTCGTCACACGACACACGTCTTCTAGTGTATGACGTGTATCGTTATAATAATATAATATTGCAATACCGACTCGTTAATAATGGCTGATAAAAAGGTTTTCGATGGAGAAACGGAACGCATTGCGAGCGGCCATGTCCATTTTCTCAAGACTGCAGACGGGGTATTCCCGCAACACCGCATATTATTACACAGTGATTCAATGGTCGGCGTTTGGCACGACCTAGTTTGTATCACAGTTGTAAGCCGTAGGGTATGTACCCATGGTTGTAGGGTCTGTACCGCA
This sequence comes from Myzus persicae, assembly GCF_001856785.1. NCBI lineage: Eukaryota > Metazoa > Arthropoda > Insecta > Hemiptera > Aphididae > Myzus > Myzus persicae. Next base: position 121,081 of record NW_019102258.1, on the reverse strand, counting down.
GATCCCACATTTATAAACATAACTTCACTTTAGATTTTCCCGAGAGACGCGTTCGCGAAAAGTTGCCTCCGAAAACAGTATCATAACAACTACTGTCCATTAACCATTTTCGACGACAAGTGGAAATCACATCGCATAAATCTGTGGTGCGCCTTATCATTACAATGGGTTTCGAAAATTCGTTTGGATCTATTCGATCTACATCGGCTATGACATAGCTTGTTTAAGGTAGGGTAAGTAAAAGAATTATTATGAGGCCGTAGTGGCCTCTGAGTTTTTTGTAGTAGATGGGTTGGTTGGTTGGTTGGTTAATGGCAGGTGGCTGATATCGTATAACAAATAATGAGGGAAATTACAATGTCGTCAATTTATATTAAGTGCCCGTGTGAGTTGTAAACAACTGGTTAGACGATATTTAATCGATTAAAAAGTATGCAGTGTGCGGTTAACAGTATTTGTATAGTTATTTATTATCATCGATCGTCGTTTTAGTTATCAAGAAGTAAAACTTCCAAAAGGGAAGGTAGTAATAACCTATAATAGTTTAACTCCCAATAGTCCTATTGTATTTTAGCATAGCATAACGCATGATTGTTTTTAAACATAAACGAATTACCTAAAGCAAATAGATAATACGTAGTTAATTTAATCAGGCTTGATGTTATGATATGGCCTAGAGTCAAAAAGAAATACACAGACAACATACCAAACGCGAGTTGTTAAAACTACAGATCAAAATTAAATAAGTGGTGCTAAACTGCTAAAATAGTGCAATTATAAAGATACTGAAAAATGGTGAGGAGATTGGGCAAAGATTTACCGTATTTACCATACCGTAAAAAATATGTAAAATAGGATCAAATTGTCTTTATTTTAATAAGTCGCTTAACATTATGCAGAGGACACCATGGTGAAGAGACGATTCCCGATTCATTTCAGAGTATGTTTTGTTTTTTTATCATTTCATTAAATGCAATAAGAAAATCCTTAATAAATCAGATGTACGCACAACTATAGGTAAGCAGTAATAGGTACCTAAATACTATTAATTTTTTTTCATTTCAAATAATAGTAATGTAAAATGATAAATTTTAAAATAGTTAACATTATTTATACGTCTTTCGTAATATTTGTATTTTTTAAGCGAGTATTCCTGCGAATTTTGCAGACTAAAACAGGCCATGTTTATCATACGTAATTGCATTCGATAAAATTATCATGATTGAAAACCGACCATTTTTTTTTACTCAGTTCGCTTTTGCCATTCCCAAAATTTAACCAAATATTTTAAACATGACCTCGAACATTCAAATATATACAGATTTTATGTTATCATACAACTCATACATATTAATAAGAAACACAAATTGATTAAGAATTATGAAATAATATTATTTTACAACTCATAAAAATTTAGCTTAGATAATATTGTCTCAGTATTAACTATTAAAAGCGATAAAGCAAATAAAATAATACGTGCATAAAACTCTTTTAGAAGGGAAAATAATTTCATAATCCAAATTCGATTTTATTTCTTTTCACTTTTGGCAAAAACGCGAATTAAATATGTGAGAGTTACCTAATCCAAAAACCACAAAAGTCTGGGTGCATATTTACCAATGATTTACTCGTAATGAATATTAAATGTATTTCATCAAATTTAAATTAAATTAAACAGCTACTGAAAACACCATGTTATTTCCTATTTACAAAACACAGTTATTGCTGCTGAAAACATACAAACACATCTAAATGAACTACCCTAACCTGAACGGTTCAGGAGTCCGTTCGTTCCTTAATTACCAGTAAGTACACAATTACAATTATTGGTATTAAAATAGGAATTAGAATTAAATAAATAATTTTACAACAGTTGTATTGAAAGTAAACTCACACTAGCCAGGATTAAAAAACAAATATCAAAATACGAGACTTGAAAAAAATTCCTACTAGCCAAATTCAAAAATCAGTTTTAAAATATATATACTTCATTTAAAAATTAAGATATTTAATTTATTCAGGTTTCTATACATTAGCAATAAGCATATTTAAGTCACCGTGTACGTGTAAGGAAATATATAATTTACTATAGTTTATGAAATACCTAAAAAATACGTTTAGAAATTGAGACTTTAGCACACTTGCAGAGTGAACTTTCCTAACTTGTTTATAGTTTAGTTATATCTACTTTTTTTAAATATAGCTGATAAAATAGTATTTAGAAGAAAAAATTATATAAAACTTTAACGATTTAGGACTAGGGGATCAGGGGTGCTTAAACTGTTAACGCTAAACATAAAACAGACAAAATTGAAAGTAATTACAAAATATGGTAATTACACAAGCTGAGCGTTGAGGCAATTATTTTTTTAAATAAAAATATCTTAATTTTGTTATTTATATTTGAACTTTACTTAGGTATACGAATGATAAGTTCTCATATAGAAAACTAAGAATTAAATTAATACTTATTATTTGTATTATACATATACATATTATATAATATACACTATACAGGATGACTCAACAAACATGCTAACTCACTTTTTTCCTTCGGTAATGCAGTTATTTAAAATCTAATTTATGAAATTTTTAAACATACTTAAAGTCCATATTTTATTATATCAGACTATTTTTCGTACTACTCAAGTCTTAAGGAGTTTCATGTGGAGATACTAACCTTTGTTTTTAAAATGAGAAAACTACCCTATTCAACCGTAAATTATTTAGGAGATATTTTTTCAGTACATTTTGACGTATCAGAAATTCAAAACCAAAATTCGTGCAAATACTTATTGAGGCACTTAACTTTGTGTTCTAAGGATAAATGTTCCTTGGAAATGGCCAAATGGGCTTATAAGATATGGGGGCGTGGTGTTTTAGTCATTAATATTAATTTATCAATATTAACTATTTTTAAAAATGGCTCAAGTATTATAAATAGATACTATAGCCAATTTTACGTAAGTTTTATATTTTTGTAAAACCATTTTTAAGGACAATTATCCTTTTTATAAACATTTTAAGAACTAAAAAACTTTTCATTCGAATTTCAAATTAGGTCTAAATTTAAAAAAAAACTATCCACTAAATAATCTAGAGTAAAAAAAGGGGGGGAACGGTTCACTCATTTGAAGTTTGTATCACCACAGTCCTTATGCAGGTAGTAAATAAAAATTCTAGAATTTGAAAAAATTTTCTTTGAGTAGGTACCTATATCCAAAAATCAGAATTCGAATAAATTTGTTTTTAAAGGGATAAATGGGGGCGAGCATGCTTGGATCACTCTGTATAGTGAGTACACATCACATACACCGAACTGGAAACCCATCAGCTGTAGATTACACGGTGTACCTACATCATTTTGCCCATTTGGTCCATGGTTGATTTATGAATCTTCAATCCGCCCGTACGGCTAAAATTTATTTCTATTACGCTTCCGTTTGAAATTATTGTCCAAATTTATATTTTTAAAACCCGACTTGTTTTTTGCAGTCGGTATATTGTTATTACAGTCATTCATAACGACAATCGAGGAAACCGAGTGATAAACGGAACAAAAGCAATGTCGCAACATTTTTGTACACACAATACGTACGCACGCACGCACACACACACACAATAAATATATATAATATTATATGTATAGGTATATAAATATGTATTTACGTTGGTATTTTAATTTATTTTCTATAAACTTTACATTCTCGCGCGAGCACACACAATTTATGTTTTCCTGCCGTTTTGTAAATACCGCCATTATTATTGATAAATTATCATACAATGTTACTTTAAATCGGATAAAACAAACCACTTAATGTCCGCCGTTCGCGCACCTCGCCCGCGTCAACTAAATCGCCAATACATTGACCGGTATACATAATAATAATATATTGTATTAAAACGTTATTTATAACTGTTGTACATCGCGATGGCGAATGATTTTTTCGGCGCTCGAAAAGGAATCGAAATGTCTCTTCTACTCGCACAGTGACTATACGTCGTATAATAATATTATATTATTATACAGTGTCCCGCGCCCGACACGATCAAACTACATTTTACAGTTCGGATGAAATAAAACCTTATCGTTTATTCGACCCACGGTATCTCCGTATATATGGTTGGACATTATGCTTAGCACGTATACAAAGGGAGGTCCGGGATCACGTCAATACCCTGCAATGACAAATAAGGAATTAGTTTGGGTTCTTTTTCCTATATTTTTTTTGTCTCGTACGACTCATACTACTATTACTAGGTTCTACCACTATACCACTACTACCGGTTGCAACTACTACCACTATACTACCTACTGCTACTACTAAACTACAACGGCTGCTACCGTCGCCTTTGTTCTTCAAGTCAATAGGTGTAACGTTCGGTAATACACATTTATTATTTCCGTGCCTTATCCCAATTTTCGATGTCACCTATAACTTCAATAATTGTTATTATTATTACTACCATATAGGTACAGATTTTACAAATATTATAGTGTAAAGTGGTGGAAATTGTGTTATATTTTTAAACAAATATTACAATGGATAATAGATTATGATTGTGCACTCTGTACTTATATGAATAATAACTAAAAAAAAAACGGCATTTTCTGTTTTTGTTTCGTTAAAATTATAAAAAAAAAATCAATGTCATTTATTATAAATTAAATGAATAAATAAAAAAATTAAAGCTTTTTCAAAATAATAATAATAATCGAATATTACGAAACTTAAAAATAGCGATCTCGTATGACGTAGGTATTTTGATTGTAATATAATTATCACTGCACAAAATCAAAATGTAAGTAAAACTAATTTAATATTATTATGCGAGTATTTAATTATATTTTTTACACGACAAATTACATTTTTCATAAATGTTATCATGTCAGCATAGGTGACCCTAAAGGTTGTTTATGAATTAAACGTTCATTATTGGGTAACGCGAGGTACGGACATTGGAAACGTATCTTAAAACATCAGTAGCGTACAAATTTATAAGCATAATAAAACTGTCATTAATCACTATTTCAAAACGACTTTAACACCGATTTCATTAGTTGTACAAAATAGCGCATGTACGTTCTGTACCCAATATAATATCATAACGATATAAATGCCACAGTATTGAAACATAATATGCAGTAAAAATAAAAATAAAACGATATCGTTAAAAAATGAAATACCTTAAAAAAACAACAACAACAAAATCATGTAGAACACCTGCTGGGAGTTACTACCAATATTGGGTATTGGGTAGGTAAGCCACGCGTGGTAAGATGAGACAACACGATAATAATTATTGAACGCAGAGAATAGAAGCGCAGTCGCTATACAATTCCGAATAATTATATCAATTCTGTGTCAGTGGTATTGTACATCGCTAATACTGCAACTTTGTAAGTCGTATAAGTCTATGGCTGTATCCCATGCCATACGGTTGGTTCTATCCTCTCCGAAGAGCGGAAACTTTGTGAGCGTGTTACAAGAGGCGGGATGTTCGCGGTTTTACGTCACTGATTAGATTTCCGCCTAGTCGAACCGCTGACCTATTTTTCCAAACCCTGCCCGTAAACAAATTATAAACTGTTTTCTGACCAGAGAAATATAAGTGAGTGGTAGTCGACCAGTCGTTGGTAGTAGACCAATCGTATTACTGTATTAGACTGTATAAGTCAGGCTCTCCGTGCAATGTAAATATTATAAAAGTTTTGAGGAGATAAAGTCAAATTCTAGTACTAACAGCTGGATTTATTACATATTATTATTATTTATTATTATATTCTTAAGACGTTGCAAATGTCCGTGGAAATTTATATTTAAGAAAGTATTGTATAAAAATAAAAATAATATAATAATATTTATATATAAACAATTTTCAACGATATAATATTATTATTTATGTTCTATAAAGTAATGACCATAATATAATGGGCAGTGCGTAGTAAGTTGTTGTCAAATAACTGACGTAAAACCTTATGGTGATATTTTTTTCTAATTACCTAACTAAAAAGTACATATTAGTACATAGAGTAACTCGATATTTTTATGAGAAAAGTTGATGGATACTTTTAGACAAACTATTATTACCCCAAAATCAACTTGACTTAGAAAATCATGAAACTAAATAAAATAAAGTCAATACGTGGTGTCGGTGCTTTGACATAATCAATATTCCATGAGTAATGATCTGAAACAATGGACTGGAAACGTATTGGATCTTGGTTTCGTGTTTTATTTAAATTTTTACGTTGTTCAAATCGCCTATAAAAATATAGTTGTATACCTCATTATATTTATTTTAACAAGGAGAACAATTTAAGGATAAAAAAAAACCTGTGTTATTGAGGATTACATTTTGTAACATCTAAAACGGCTACCTATGTTATTATACATTTACATAGTACCTACACACTTGTTCGAAAAAAACGAAATTTACCTTCGAAGTTTTTTGAACATTGAAAGGGAAAAAAGTTGTTTAATTAAAAACTGGTCGATGGGAAGAATCGTATAATTAAAGTACCTCAGGTTCGTTCTATTTCTTATTGGTCAACAGAGCCTGCGCTAAAAAAAAATTTGTCCAATCGCGTATAATCCGTTCATGAATGCCTACATCTGCTTCATCTTATTTTGTATGCTCGTGTGCGTGTGCGTTTTCATGTGCGTGTGTGAAGAGATTTATTGCAAAGCAAACGCGGACTTTCCCCTTTCATTCACATAAAATAACAGGAAGTCAGGGAAGAGAGGACGAAGGGGAATTAAGGAATGTGCCAGTTTAATTTCTTAAATTGATTTACAAGATTCGGAATGCGGCGTCGGATTTTAATTTAATAAAACCATTTTAATTGGTATTCTCTTTACTGAAGCGTAGGGCTCTACACCGGACTTTTGACGTGCAAATACAATTATACATGATTTACAATAAACACGTTTATTTTAAATTAAGTTCTGTTTTTTTTTTTTTTGTTTAGGCATGTTGTATTATTATAATTCACTCGCCAACGTGTTATATGAGCTTTGTCGTTTTTACGGAGTGTAGTAGGTACCTCTCAATCGGGTGACGTCAGAGAACACCATAGTGAATAACACATATACGCTCACATGAATTACCACGACGAATAATTAAAACATTAATTACAACCCAATGCTAATTAATAACCAGCCGGACAAAAAATTGAAAATAAACGCGCACAATGAAATCATAACCTATTGTTTCCGCGTTTCAGAAACAAAAAAAAAGGTCATTAAAAAATGAATAATAAACTCGATCAGTCAATAAACAACGACGTAAACTGTATACACTATACAGTGTTTGAAAAAAAAAATGTGTGTTTATTATGCTATTGATAAACGATGAATCTATTATTATTATTATTATTGTTGTTGTTGAGTATATCTACCTATATATACTGTGGAGTTGAACCAATTGCATTTGTGTCCAGTAGAAAATTATCTCTCCAAACAACATATTTTGTGCAAATCAATTCGACTAATCCACTCCAACACATATACAAGCAATAACCTTTACAGTTACAGGCAAAACACTGTACACAACTATGCGTTTTTTATTATCTATAAACTACACTGAAATCGTTTTGGTAAATACCACTCACAGACAAATGTTTATTGGAAATTTAATTTTTGTTTTCATTGGTAGTATTAGTTTTAGTACCACAGTACATAAAAGGTACACTTTCCAGCGATTATCAAGTACAGACAGGTACGAGTAAAAAAAAAGTAGGACAAAATAATTTTGAAATGTCTTCAAAATTGGTTTTATGACTACCTACATAATTCTTGAAATAAAATGTTGTTTAACAATTTATATAACTAGTCCAATTACAATAAAAGTTTTATGATTCCGAGCAATAGTAAGTACTCGTATCCTTTCATATATGTTTTATTTATTTTTAGTTTTGTCTGATTCCATTTTTTCTCGTATCATTATTTTAAGTTGTGTTTGATGACATTTTTTCCAGTATCAGGAATTCACCAAAAACTACATGTGACCCTACTCAATGGTATCTATACAAATAGTTAAACATTATTTCTCGTACATCAATAATTTTCTAAGAAAATCAATAAAATATTATTTGACAGTTTGGAAAGAATTATTTTTTGACGATTGATTAATTTATTATTTTGACGTGATTTACTAAAACTAAGGCAATCCGTAAAATTTGTATTGGATAATTTGTTGTGTATAGTATGCACGTAAAATAATATTTATACATTTTTCAATGAATTATCTGAATTATTATTTAATTTTTTCTTCAGTGAAATAGATATTGTAATAATTATCAAGTTAAATAGGCAAATATTTGTGTCCCACATGCAACTACAACAATGCGTGAATTCGTTTCATAATCACTACTGGTTAAATATTTTATTCAAACATTACATTAATATAACTGGACATTTGTTACAACAGAACAATTTATCCATATACTGTTGATCAATTTTAATTATCACGTCAAGAAGTAAACTAACATCATCGAATTCAACCGAAATTGAATTCTTATAGTAAAGGACAAAAAAGTTGAGGGTAATGCTCCTTTTAGTAATTTGATTTTTTTTCTTCGTCAATAAATAAGGACCAACACAGTTTCGTATATTTTATACATGCATCGATTATACATCTTATTCTATTGGAACCGTATATTTTTTTATCATAATTTTATAAGAGAAGTGATCTTTATGAACGACTGTGATATTTACAACGTTCTCATTTTTATTTAGTTAAGTACTATAGAAGTTTTTTATAATGCCCAATAAATTTTCGGTTACAGATTTTTTTTTTAAACACAATTTCATCGTAATGAAATGTTTAACACTGTGCATGACAACACCAAATGTTTTAGATGGAAATGTATAAAACAAAAAATACAATTCGCATTAGTTTTGCAGTGCATGAGAAACAACAACCAACGAATTTTGAAAATATACTAAATAATTTAATGTATTTAATTTCATCAATGTTGGATAGCTAGTTGTAACTCAACATGATTACGTAAAATATTTAAAAAATGTATTTAAACACTAATATTATTCGAGAATTTATCAAATTATTAGTGTATTGCAATTAAATGATTAATTTAAATATTTTTTTCTGATATCAAATAACTTATATTTCTAATTATCATATCCTTACTATATCAATAATATCTAAAAAAAAAAGCATCACTCCATTAGACCACAACTGCATTGCAAAGCGTTTAATCATGAATGTTTAACCAATGAATTATTTAATATGAGTAGTAACGATTATTTTTTTTTAACTTCCGTTGTTTAGTTTTAAGACCTAAAATTTAACAAAATTGGTTAACCATAAATCATTCTAATCATAATTAAAAAATCTTAAACGTCTAATTTTTTGATGAATACATTTAAAGTTTTAATAATTGCGGTTTTTTAATTATGCTTCTATGCAAGTTTTCGAGATTCGTTATAATTTAATTCGTGGCTTTAGACATGAAGACTTGACGTATTAATTACAAAGCGACTATAATATTAAGTAATCGTCGTGTGCATAACGATATTATTAATAACAAATTGTAAATTTTCAAAATGTTCAATAATTACAGTGCTTAACTCTTTCGACGGGTGTGAAATATAATACCTAGGTAAAATTTCACATTTCTCTGATCCGAGGTGGGTCAAGTGAGACCAACACGTCCGATCGCAACGTTGCTTCCGGTCATCGAGCTCTTCTTTAAAACTAGTCTGCCAGTTTACATTCGTATTCCGCCGCAAACACATAAAAAAACGCTTGTACGCGACAAAATACAGTGTTCACACATGTTTATTTTTCGATGTCGTCTGACGCGACCGAGTTACCCTACGCCGACGGCTCCTCGTTAAGTCTCGTCAATAATAACGCGTGCTGACGTGGCTTTGATAGTTGTTTTGTTGAGGCTTTTCACCCCCTTTGATAAATCTACTTGCGTACAACACTGTAATACAACCGTTTCCTGGCTTTCTTTATGACGTGTAAAATCAACAACAATTACGTCGAACATTTGTCAGCGGCAAGAAGTTTATTACGATATTTTACAATAATAATAATAATAATAATAATAATAATAACGTTATACATTCATCGGCGTTCGTACGGCAAACGCTTACAAAAGCCACGGCGGCTCGTCAATCGGTTGACGAAATAATATGAAATTACGTTTGTAACGCGCGAGGCACGCCGTCAAAAAACATAATAATAATAATAATAATAATAATAATTATAATATGATTTATGCGCAGGTAGGTACACGGGAATCGAGCGGCACACCGACAACACCGAACGAACGAATATAGTGGAGAAATAATAATGTAATATACATGTGTGTATTACGTACGTGTACATATACGCGTACATATCGTTAATTGCTTTGGTGGTTAAAATATAATATATACATATATGTGTGTGGTTGACACGGCAACCTCGTCGGCGGCGCGGGAGTATACCCCCTGCCGACCTTTGACTACCGAACGTAAATGCAAACCTCAATTACGACCCTAAAACGCAACGCGTAACGTATCTACAACGACTAATTAACATCTGTTAAATATAACATATTTAGGCGTACAGCATAATAATATAATTTAATATTATTATATTATAATATTGGGACGACGACACGGCGGTAATAATATAGTATTATAATAATGATAAGAAAAATGAATTATATAAGAACTAACTATAAGTGTGAAGTCTATATGTATATGTAATAATTACATTATCAATTAGAGCTAATATGGCCTAGCATCCGATGTTACACTAAGATAGATAATAATAAAAAAAAAAAAAATGATAGAATTGAGCTGCAGAAGTCAGAGAGAAATTCAAATCCTACTACGAGAAATCGCATTATTATAATAATAATATATACCGCGTGGTTTGTAGAGTTAAGCTATAAATATAATATAATAATATATTATACACACTCGCTAACACTCAAAACATCCATATCGATTAGTTTCCGCGTTATCAGCTCTCTCTCTCTCTCTCTCTCTCTCTTTCTCCCTCTTACACACAAACACACACACCGCCAAAGGGTCCGTATGGCAGCGAAAACATTTTTAGTGTCCTATTTTTAAGGGCGCTCCGGTCGATGATCGCCCAAACCATTGGTTTCCAACCGACTGGGTCTGGTACGAGCCAATCCTATTTCCTATATAATATTATAATCTTAATGCCGCATGCGCTATGATAGCTCGCCGCTCACGCGGATTATAAATGTATATACGCATCGATATTTTCTGAAAAATTTTCCCCCCTTTTACCGCGTTTATATAATGTTTGTATACCATTACTGAGGTTAATATTGTATAAATTATAATTAAATAAACTGTACATAGGCAATATATATTATTATTTTGTTTTCATATTACTATCTACTATTTATTTATGTAATTTGTTGAGCTAACATCCTAACATAACATCGTGTCGTAATTATTATTTGAAGTACCTAGATGAATTTTTCCAGAAATGTCGTCTCAATCTCGTCAACAAAAAATGAAGAAAACATTTATTATACTGTGTAATTTTTTGATAGCAGTATAACACAATTATTTTATTAATTTTGATTTATGGCTCTAACTACGCAGTATGCAGACATCTATTTATATGTGATATTTTGTTTCGTTTAGTTTCTAAAATTAAGTTATAACAGTAAAATGTTCAAATTAAAATAAACATAGTACGTATAAAAAATACTATAAAATTATTTTTTAACACACAAACAGTTAAACAACAAAATATATCGATAAAATAATGGACATTAAAATAATAATAACAACTCAAAGTATTGTTTATTTATTATTTATGTGTATAGAAATTGGAAGTATCGATAGCATGGATACTCGTTAATTTAATTTTATTGGCTTTTAAAATGTTTTAATAGACGAATACGTATAATGTAGTTTATTGGTATCACCTCTAAAATGTGTATGGACATTTAATGATTTAAGCAAAATACAATTTGCTCCGTCTAAAACGTTGTGAAAATGACATGAAAAACTACATTGTGGAATTTATCTTTTAAAATAATACACCAAATTATCACGATACTTCGTACAGATGTGAATGAAAATACAATTTAATACAACGAAAAATAATACTTAAAGAGTACGATACAATACGTACCTATATGTATATATTGCATTTTATGTGAGAAAATCGCACATTCGCATTTAGGTTTAAGACATAAAATCGAATTTTCAAACGGTAGCCATATCGGTGTGGACGTGTCCAGTGAGTCGTGAAAACTACGTATGCTAGGGGTTGTTTTTTTTCCTCATAAGTCTCTGGAGTGGCTGCTACACTTCATTATATACATAAATATTTTTCCCCCATCATCCACAACATGCTTTTATTATTATTATTATTATTATTATTATTATTATTATTACATTTTTCTCTCTTATTTTTCCTTTGCAGGTTATTTCAATCTGTTTCATAAATTTGTTCCGAAGAATGAAGAAGGTTTTTCTTATTTTTCCATCCTGCAGCTATTGCTGCCGGTGGGGATCTCCTCTCGCTACAAAACCAATATAAATCACGTTAAACACATATCGAGGCTCAGCTTTTCAAACGCACAGGTCTTTATATCAAAAACAAGACGTTACTGCGCCTATATGTCGCGCTACCTCTATCGCACCAATCAAATCATTGTGCTACCCGACTTTTCTTTTAAAAATAATTATCATCGACGATTCAATTGTACAAATTTAAATTTAATTCGTTTTCTCTTTTGATCATATATTTTCATTCGTATAGAGCTTGAACCGCGCATTATATTTCTTACAACAACAATTTTTATGGAGTCGATTCGAATTAAATAAATACATTTTCAAAAAACAATTAAAATATAACTTTCTTAAAAATCTAGTAAGTATTTCAGAAAAAAACAAACAATTCTTCTAGAATTACACAAATAGAATGTTTTTGTATTTCAATGCACATAATATATATTTTGTAACAGTACCTATCCAGTTTTAAAACGATATTAATAGGCGGACGTGTAAAAAAATATTTATGGTGGTTAATTTGAGTTGTTATGTTCTCCAAATGTGTTCTTATAACACTAATGGCATGGGCATATTATCTTAAGCTGTGGCACCTAACAATCTATTTCCTTACCAAGATTAATAATTCAACAACTATAATATCATAGTGGTTTGTTATTCAAATTTGTCTCCAGAGGAATCATGATATAGCATTTTAATTCTAGAAAATATATGGTTATTATTGTTTTTTTGTATAAGAATTTATAAAAACTAAATTCTGAATTCTGAATAATGTAAATTTAAAAAGATAAGATAAAACTAGAAACAAAGTAACCGAAACGTAAATACTAAATAATTTACAATGCCCGAAAACAAATGTGTTCCAAGTACAGATAAACTTCGTGTACATCCTTGGTATACATCATACATTTGATATAAATGCTTTTAATCCTTTCTTAGTATTAGTAACGATGAATATAAAATATAAACACTATCGTTCATAACTTCTAACGATCGTAAAATATTTTAAAACATTATGCTCTTATATCTGGTCAACACGCGTGAAACTGTAAAGATGTGTTAGGATCAGATGAATAAAATATCATAATTGTAAGTATGGTAGTGGGTGTTATAAAACGAAAAATCTTGTAAAATACATTGTTTGATAAAATAATATAATAGCAAAATAATCGGCATGTGTCATCACTCATCTGCATATTATTACATAATATTTTAAAGAGTATAAATATCAAAATATACAGAATAATAAAGTCTATTAAAAATATTGCCATATACAACGACCTAGGTGCGTGTATAATTATTTTTTATTCCGTTAAACATGAATTAAGATTAGACTATTTCACAAAATTTATTTCGTCAATAATATAAAATAATATGGAAGTAAATAAAAAAAAAACCATCCACCAAAGTAGCACCAAAGGAAAATATGAAGAAGTGGTTTTTTAACGCACTATTCATGGTCGGGTTCGTCAGTAATTTGTTTATGGCTCAAAACGTCCATTTACACATCTTGTTGAAGGGATTGTGCTGAGTTTACGAATGGAACATTTTTGTTGATGCATTATCGACTTCAAGGGGTTCCAATCATTTACGCTGTTTGCCATGATATAACAACATAATAGTTTATTTAATAACTGGATACGAGAATGAAAACAATTAAAATGATAAATGACCATAAATATTAAGAATATATATTATTATTTATCATAAATACACAATGTTAGAAGAGCCTATAATAAATGGCTATACTAAATTGCTGATTTTATGCCGAGAATATAAATATGGCAATATAGTATAAAAACGTTTGACGCTTAAAACAACATAAAAATAGTGCATTTCAGAAATCAACAATTTTAAACAACATTATTCAAAATAAATTCGTAAAATGTATTATTTATAAAAAACTTTTAGCATATTAACATATTATTAGAATTAAGACTTAAGAGCAATGATTGTAATTGAAGGTTTAATTTGTCGCACAATCTTGCTAAACGGTATCATCAAAATCATGTTTTATAATTTAATTGTTTATATTTTTTTGAAGACTTTCAAAATTGTTAAAAATCAATGTTATAGGTAGGAAAGTTTAAGTATTTAAAAAGTGTGTTCATAATTTGTACACAAAGGTATATTTCATAAACTAATAGATTGTATTAAATATAAAATTAATATCTTTTGAATACTTATACAACAAGCGTTAAATTTAATTTAATATACATTACTATATTATTTATATTAATTTATTTGACTTAAATATTAAAAACTCATAAAATTCTGTACTAAGTTCTTAGTTCTTTGTCTTTTATTGAAATAAAACATTTGTAATATTATTGGTTTAATAAAAAATTAGAACAGTGAATTATAATTATAAAATACAGTACATTTACATTATTATATACGTATTACTGAACTTTAAAAAAAAGTTACTATCTGTAATATTAAAAAGCTTGTACACTGCAACGTACTTTGTAATTTGTATACTTATTAATTTTGCATTTATAAAATAATAATATTATAAAACGTCCAATTATATTTTTTTTAAAGATTATTTTACTAAATGATGTAAAACTCAAAACACTTAGGCAGATGTACTGCTCGTATACACAGAAGCATTAACAGAAAATGTAATATCAAAAGATTTAAAACGGTTAGATAAAAAAAATCTAGTTTGCTTCGACATATCGACACGATTTAAATTGTATTTTCAAGCCGCTCTAGTACGGAATCTCACAAGAAATATTCATCGGCCTGGATATAATATTTACTATTGGGCGATCAGCCAAAAGAGAAAAAAAATGGATATAAATTGGATTTCACCGACAGCTATGAGTTTAGGGCGGGGCGGGGGAGGGGGTGAAATGGCTTCGATAATTTCTTCACGTTCGCGTCTCCAAATTCCGTACAACGTTTTATTTTATTATACGAATAAACCATGCGACTATCGAGAAAACCCCGATGCACCGTGCAAACCCGTTGAAACCTTCTTATGTTTTTCTTCTTATTCACATAATATATAATATGAAAATATAATAATATTATACGTACGCGTACATTTATATATCGTATGTGTGTTTCCGCTCCATTTTATTTTTATTTTTTTTATGTGTATATCTCAATTCCGTAAATGCATTTTTATTAGACTCAAATCCCACGTTAGCCGAGCGGTAGCGAAACGATAAAATCCCACGACGGCAGCGCCCGGCGTCAGACAGGTTAGAAAACAGGGCGTAAAATATAATATTATATTCGTTACCTGCTCGAAAAACGTACAACAACGACATCAACAACAACAACAACAACAACAACAACAATAATAATAATAATAAAATACAGTGGCTGGCTGGACGCGTGCATCCGGTTGGCACTCGAGACACCATGATAATATTATGCAGGTGTCTAGTTGAAAACGTATACAGTTATGCAGAGTGTACCCAAAACAACGACTACCCTCGAGCGGTGGACGAGGGGGGGGGGGCATGTGATGGGAGGGGTATTAACTATGTTATACCATGGTCTCCCTGACATTTCAACGTTAATCCAGACACTAAAAACGGAGGAAATTCAAAGACGAGCGCTCGAGGGACAGCTGTTCGCCGTTGACAAACCCTTCGGCTATTCAAAAGCCCCGGGATTAAGCGATGAACAGCGAGCGAGAAAAAGTACGCGACTGAAATATCTTATTTTGATAGGAAACGCCAGTGCGTGTCGGCCGTGTACCACCCCATGCCACTCTCACTTCTCTCTCACCCCCCCCCCCTCCCCCCACATCGTTTGTATATAGGTACCTACAGATTTTTCGGAGCACTCGTTGTATGGCCCGACACGTTTCACTATACGTCCCGCTCCCTCAACACGACGACGGAAAGACACACCTCTAACCGAAATACACTTAAATAATGTACCGATCGTGGTACACAGAGGTGTGCAGATACGAGTGCAGTACGATGTTAATTACCTACACATTCATTTTCGTTCGAATCCTGTATGTGCATCCAACTAAACATTACAACGGCGACGAATCGGTGAAAATGTTATAGGTACACATCTATTTAGACTACCAACTATAAAAAAGGTCTCGATGAAACCGTGGGTACATAATATTATAGTATATGATATACAGAACTCGACAAGCAGACCTAAATACAAACATTTCTGAGATTTATCGACAAGACGTACAACTAATGATGTGTATGAAATATCGTTGCCCGACAGTATTAATTTTTTATTATTATTATTATTATTATTTCAGGGTCGTCACCTAATGTTATACACAACATTTCGACAGCATGAATTGCCGTCGAAGCGAAAAAATAAAAACAATATTTTTACGCTCCGCCGGTATAGCGTCTCGAATAAGTGCTCTCCCGGCGAATTACAGCTCCAGCGTTCCGGCCTTTGATTTAGCGATCCCCAGACGGTATATATTTTACGAGAGGGAACAAAACTGCACAATCCCGAAAAATATCAACCCTATACCAGCACATAATATCATAATATATTATATTCTGTGTTTTTATTAAATATCAACAAACATAATATAATAAACGCGTTGTGATGTATTGAGCACTATGTAAACGATTTTGTATAGAAATGTTTTTTTTTTTTTTTATCCAGTTGCATCTCATCTCCGCTATAAAATATTCGTTGTGTAAAAAAATAATCATAAAGCCTTGGCATTTGTTAAGGTTATACAAATTTCGTATTCAATGTATTTAACAAAAATAAAAAATTACTTACGTTTTGCGTTTTTGCATTTTTAAACTAGTTTTTGTGTGAGATATAGGTTTCTTTAATCTTACCTGGAAAAAAAAATAATAACACATTAGTATTCATGACAAAATATTATGTCATACCTATTTTAATGGTAAAATTAAGGCATTTGATAAAAAAACGAAACAATTTCGTATCAATACGATGTACATAGGTAGAGAGGTAACATAAGCTGGTAGAAGTAATACTATAGTAATTAGTAGTTATCGGCCAGTTACCACATGGAAAAAACGTAGATGTAACGCCATCAATTATTTTTCATGATGATATTGTTTTTGTGGGTAGCTTGATGGTGTTCGCTTTAATCATATTTTCACCGATTTCAATCATGTTTTATTTATGGTTAGGAACTGAAAATAATTGACATCTTTCGTGATTCGAATTTAGTTATTTACACCGACGAACACGTCTTGCCCTAGTCCGTGATAGTGGTGTACTTTTGTGAACATCCTCCATCAATATTACACCTAATAGTTTTAAATTAATTACAAAACAATTAGGATGGAACTGTCATTATAAGTGTTGTAATTGTAGGACACTGGTTAAATCTGGCCAGCGATCGTGCTTGAAATATTACCAAAGTCTAAATCATTAAAAACCTCTAAACCGTTAATCATGTTTCAGACATTACCAAAAACGTCTAAGTGTCCATTATTGAATACCGCAAATACAATAAAATGTGACTAGAATAATGAATGAGAACCTTTACCGAAATGACAAACTTCTACAGTATACCTATAGAGGTGCAAAGGATAATTCCCACGAAACGGTTTATATAATTAACTCCGTTACGTAAGGAAATTATTAATAATGTATAAAATGCGGCACATATAATATTTATACTTAAAACGCCTTCCGCCCACAGTTGGTTAAGGACGATTATACTCGCCATTAAGTTTCCTATTAAAATTTCAGCGATTCATATTTCCAGTAATACCAAAACCATGAAAAAAATATATAATATATATAACAGTGTCTCAAACGAAAAATATTAATTGCATTTCCGTGTAGAATAATATACAGTTTTAAATTCCAAGAAGTAAGGGACACAAATATATTTTAATTTAACTTTTATCTCGAACGTAAAATACAGTTAATCTAAAAATATAAGAATTTACATTTATATTGCTGTGTTTTTTGCTTATTTTTTTCTCATTTCAGTTTTCAATCATTAAAGTATGTATTACAAACCATTCATTTAAAATGTCTGAATGATATAAGACAAAAACTTAAATAATGTGCAAAAATACTTAATGTATAATTATGTATATGTTAAATACTCCATAATATGCCATAAAAGTATTTATAATTTAAATCCAATTATAAATTCCAAACTTAAAAAAAAAAACCTTTCTTATCCGTGGCATATTCACTAATACTCCAGGGACCAATTCAGTTTGTCTAAATGTTGAGATGTTTACGATTTTCACGTTGAAATTACTTTTATTTAAAATTTACCTAAAACTTCTTTCGTAATCGCTCTTTATTTAGTCGCATTTTCTATTCATTCGTAACGAGGCTCTTGAAAAGTATTTGTATTACATATACCTAAATAAGAGATTGAAAATTCTGTTGAATATACACAACAGTTTACAGTTTACAGTTTATACATTAAACGTTAAACTAAAAATAGAATTTTCGGTTAAAGTAAATATTACTTTTTTTTGATAAATAGTGTCAGGGGACGTGCAAGGAGAAAATGGTTGATGAAATAAGAGAGAGAAAAAGAGAGTGCTCAAGGAATGGTTATACATGAAATAAATTTACTGCCGTTTTATTTTTTGAGATTTGAGATAAAAATGTAATTTTTTTGGAATAATATAGTAGGTATAATTTTATTTTATTTTTTGTACGAACATGTAATATAAATTTATATGATTCTATAGTAGATATACTATAAAATACATTAATACCTTAGTACCAGAAACCCTTCCGTTTAAACCAAATAAAAAAAATTATTGACCTAAACACCCAAACAATAAAATATTATTTTCATTGTCAATATTTGTATAAAAATAATAAAAAAAAAACAGTTGTTTGAGACTTCAAAATCATAATTAAACTTATTTGGCGAATACATATATAAACAATTATAAAATAACTATAAGACCAATCCAAAAAGTTTTTGATAAAAAAAACAATGCAGAATCAGCAAAAATTTACCATTTGATATTGATTTATTGTGCTAATTCGCTTTGATTGATTTATAAAACAATAATACATACGAGATGAGAGATAATTTTAATCGGTTACATCAATATAGTAGTTTTTATTGGTAAATACTTCAATAAGCAATAAAATTTACAAGTTTGTACGGCTTATTAAAGAAAAAAAAAAATAATAAACTTTGAACCTACTACATAATATTTCCCGTACATATAATATAATTACGTATTATTGCTTAAATAAGTTACAAAATTTGTTTTAAGAAAACAACTAAAACGGTCGTCAGTGAAACATCATTTTAAAAAGGGTGGGAGAGAGAGTAAACTGTTTCCAAACAATGAATAGATAATATTGTGAAAAATGTTGGGGAGACAATACCTCTCGAACAAAAGCGCCGAGTATCTTATTTAAAACGGCTTATTAATTTTAATACCAACATTGTGCCGAAGCTCGTAAGCTCTTTAATTGCATAATACAGAAATGGTAATTGTCTTTCTCGAATATGAGTAACATTATCTATCACCGGTGCACTCTGCCGTAAATGGCTAAAGAGGTTTATGAGGAAAGGCGGTGAGAGGCAGTTGTAGGTGAGAGAGAAGAGAGCACAGAGTGTTAACCAAACTCCGGTAAAATTCTTATATCGGAGTCACGGATCCTGCAATAAAACAACTAATCCCAATTTTTTTTCTTTAATATTTAAAACAACAATTATTGTTTTTATTACGATTTGTATGTAATGGTTAGTTGTTATATTATAATATTATAATTAAATACTAACTTTAAACTATATTATAATATAGGTATTATTAAATTCGTACAAGACGTACGAGTTTCGCACACTATTTTTCCGAAATTACCTACCGTCGACCGTTGGTGTACGTCATCATATCATGTGTTTCATGTGCATCGCAAATCACAATATAAGTTGGACGAGTTTATCGTTCAAAAAAATTAGTTATTACTTATTTCATGCTGTAGTGGCGTGTTAACGATTCTAACGTGTTGAAGTGGAGCACTTTCGGCTTGTAGATCATTTACCTAATAATAAACGGAAACGATTGTAAAATGGATACTGGCGAGCACTCAGTATTTTGCCTAAAGACCGGCGTCATGTGTATATCGACCGCAGCATAGATAAGCTCTAACCGACGATGTAATAACGACAAAATATATTATAATATTATGTTACTGGCCGACATTTGGCGCATATCCGACAACGGCCAAATACGAATATTTTCGTAAAGCAACAATAAGGCTACACATTGTTATGTCTCAACACCGACAAATAAATTTAAAGAAAATGAGAAACCTATTTACCTACACATAGTCGTAGTCTTAAAAAATGGTCTAGGACGAAGGTCTTATGTTTAATCGCTCATGCTTCGTACGAGCCACTTGATGAACAGAGCCGCTTATGATATGGTACCAATACCGTATAATGGTACAAAGTGTGAAAGTAAAATTATATAACTTTAATCTCTATTGAATATTTTCTGCTAAATGGTGCACATAGATTACTACAAATCACATGTATATGTGCGATTTGTGTGTGGTGTAGTGTGTGTGTGTGTGTGTGTGTGTGTGTGTGTGTGTGTGTGTGTGTGTGTGTGTACACTCGCAGTACCATACTTAATAATTGACAAAGCGAGTGAAAATAAATATAATACGTCTCTCTGTGTTTGTTCTGAAAAGAAAACCGATGCAATGCTATATTATTCTTGCTACAGAGATTTTAATTGCTAGTGTTATTTTGCCAAAGCCTTTTCATGAACTCTCCCCCCACATTTCTGGTGACCAATTATTTAAAAAAATATCAGTAATCTTACGTCATCGTCTCCACAATACAACAAAAGAAAAACAAACAACGTGGTATTTACCACGCGAAAAAAAATAACAGAAAAATACGTTTTCGTCAATATTTAACAATAAATACATTACGATTGTTTGTATAAATATAACATTATTTAATAATAATGGGGTTGTATAGACTTCTATTACCGAGTAACTCTTTGTGTAATCGATCATAGATTTTACCAGGACTGTACATAATACAAATTTAAATACATCCATGGTAGAATAAATGCATCAAATTATAATTTTTGTAATTTAAATTTAATTTATTTTATATATACTCAGAAGGATTATTTTAGTTATTTAATGTGAACTAGGGTTAACGTTTAGAGGATTATTAATATTAAGTTGTAAAGAAAAATAATAAAATATTTAATTTAATCAAACTGAATCTGAACTTGTAGATAAGTTGATGTAATTTAAGACGGTCCCTTTTTGAAAACTTTCTATTGGAGCCGATTTGTATTAATACTATTTTTATTTAAATAAATTATCCAATGTTATTTGTTTATTAAAGTTTCAAAACAATGTTTATGATCGATATCTCAAGCAATAATAACAAATTATAATTAATTTGTTTTTAAAGTTTTAAGTAGTAATACTGTATTAAATTATAATATTTTACAAAAGGAACCTAATGCATGGTGGTTGGCCATGGGTTCTAATGTGTTCTGAGGTCAATCATCGGCCGTTGTCGCTAGCTCTTAGATGGGTGACCAGCCGGTTTTTAGTTGTGAATTCTCTCCCCATACACGTGTTCCAAACCAAAAGTACCCTCCCGCATATTCAACCTGACAAATAACCTTTAGGTAAATGACTTCAGAAGTTTAAGCCTTAACTAAAAAAAAAAGATACATTATAAAACATAAGAACATGGAAATTTCAGGCTTCCCAAAAAAAGATCACTAGAACAATTACATATGTACGGAAAATCACTATCATGGATTTTATTTGAAACTATTTTAAAATGTTTTGTCAAACAAAAATTTGTAAGTCTATATTAATAATCAATTATTTATATTTATCAATATATTATTCAATGTAAATTGTAAAAGGTGTTTGAAAGTACATATTATAATAAATTAAAAAAAATTAAATTCTTGAAACTGTTTTATCATAAAAATATTATAATAATAATATAGGATATTATAATATATATATATATATCATAATATAGGATATTTCAACGATAATACGCTACTAGTCAGTGCATGAATTAATATAATTTTTTATTGATATTATTTAACTGTAATGTTTGACTGCGATAATCATTAAATAGTAGCTTTTTGACACTAAAATGACCTGATTCTTTATCAATCTTGTTTTCGTCAAGTTTTAAAAGTTCTAGTGGAAAGGTCGACTGAAATTTAAAACTTTTAGTATCTTTCATGAGGTTATTCTGAATTTTGTTACCAATAAAAAGTTATAGCTTTTTTCTACTGCATCATTCATTTTTTTTTTTCGTTTTTATATTCAAAAGAATCAAACTATTTTATACACAACAAAGAACGCGTTGGTGTTGTCCAACACTCTTTTAACATCTCTAAGGAATTCAAATTATCAACTATTCATATTTCATACAATAATAAACGAAAATACAGCATTTAAATGTGTCTGTGACAACATACTAAACATCCACTAATATTTGAGATTTTTATGTATTTTAACGTAAATTATTAAAGCTATAAGGGGCATATAAACACAGGCTTGGAAATAAAATAATAATAATTAATACACGTCCATTTAAATAAAATGAAAACCAATTTAAATATTTTATACTATTTTTAATAAGATACTTAAAATAATCATAAATGTATTATGTTTATTGTTTTTAATTGTACGTTTATACTTGTTTGATAAAAAATAAACTGATTAAAAATTAATGTATTATTAAATAGAATGTCTTAACACAACAACGTCTTAGAAAAATAATAAGAAAGATGATTTACACATTGTTTGTTATAACGTCATTGTAAAAACAACGAACTTTCATTTCAATATTTTTTCGGTATAAAACCTGTACAAGTTATCTGGTAAATAAATCTAATAAAAACTTTATAAATAATAAAATAATAATGTTCTTTAAAATGCTCGCTTATCCCATATCATTCTGGGTCTAAAGTATTTTTCAATATTTTGTTTCTATAATATGATGTTTTAAATTTTGAATAAATGCTGTTTACGATAAATTAATCGAAGAAAAATTATACTACTCAAATTAATATTGTGATGAATAGTGAGCATAATAAATTGTATTTAAAAAAATAAAAATCTCCGTCATATTATGTCTATAGTAATATGGTAGTGGGACGGACGGGACGGTACGTACGCTGTAACAATGTTAACTTTTCGACAAACAGCTAGCAGGTGCCTCGGATGTAATTATCAATCTTATTACATCCCCTCGGATTTTCGTACTCGTATGCGTCATTGACTACCTATAATGCCGTAGTCCAAGATTATTTAGCAATATGTTCGATCAAACATCAAGCGCATCATACTATTAGATACCTACTCCTGCAGTGTGCTTGGTACGACGGCTGTAGAGTTCGGTTAGTGGATAAGAACTACTGTACGCCCAATCGTATATTTTACGGCACTTGTTAATGATAATTAATGTATGTCAAATAGCTCGCGGGTATGCCGCGCGTAATTTATTATTAATCCTCGAGAACTTTAATAGACGTCATCGACTAAAATTGCCATTACCCGTCGTCTGCGATTATAAAAATTGCATATTCGAACAGACATCAAACGAATCATATAAATAATTGTACACACACCCTATACCCCGTCGGAAGCGTGTTTCGTACGGCTGCAGTTGATAACGCTTCATTTATTTTTCTCTCTAAAACAGCATTCGGTCGGTGGATAAAAAGTAAGGACTTTCGGTGCTGTTGACTGTTGTACGACCAATCGTATTTTATGACACGTAATAATAATAGCCGCATGTCAAATTATAGGTACCTCGGGTGTAATTATTATTGTTAATCTATTATTATATCCTCCCAGTATTTTTGCGAACGTCGTCGACTACTATTGCCATTGCTCCTGCAGTCTACGGTGATAAAACAGTGTGGTATTCGAACGGACATCAAACGCATCATATTAATATTACACACCCTATACTCCTGTGAGTGTGTTTCGTGCGGCTGCAGTAATAACGTTTTATTTTTTTTTTGTTTTTCTCTCTGAAACAGAGTTCGGTCGGTGGATAAGAACTACCGTACGCCAAAATCGTATTTTATGACACGTAATAATAATAAATGTACCTGGGCGGCGGTACGTCGTGTACACGAGTGAGTCGTAAAAGGTGAGTTAATAGTCGCAATATTATCTGGTGCATAAATCCCCGTCGCGTAACGCCGCCGCGACGACTCGCGCGCAACACCTTAATATAGGTACCCACCCATCGCCGGCAGCAGCACTCTATAGACGTAGACAATTCGCCCTCGACCCCTCGAAACGAAACAAAAAATCTTATTAAATCAGCACGTCGCGGAGTAAATATAATATTTATAACATCTATTTTGATCGAGCCGGATGTAACATCAGCTGTATACCATCTATATAATATATTATTATTATGTAGACATTTTCGACATACCGTTTGCCGATGAGGTATTTCTCAAATAAAGTCTGTCAGACCGGCCGGGTCGGAGCGGCGGGCGGCGATGGCATTCTTTTGCGGAACTTATTATATACCTACTGTAGAACATGATAAGCCCCTCGAGTTTTATCTCGGCGTATGATAATAATAATAAAAATAATAATATAGGTATTGTATATTATTATTATTATTATGTTCGCACACAATGTGTATACTGCAGGCATAATAATATCATAAGTCGGTGGCCCCTAATGGTTTCTTTGTAAAATCTACGTCGCCTGCACTGTGTACATGGCTGCAACGCGGTGTCGTAACAATACATAATAATAATATTATGTGTGGATACATGCACATGGATCGTGTGTTGTTGTTGTTGTCGTTGTACACCAGCACGAGCGATATATCATCGAACGTTTAAAACATTAATTCATTTTTAAAGACCGCAGACATAAGGCGACCGCCCCCCCCCCCCCGCTACGCCGCCGCCGTCGGCTTCCCCGGGAGACTTATAATAATAATTCACGAAATTATTTCGAGAGCACGCGCGCTCGGCAAATTGGAAGGTGCGCGTATATAAAGCGTCCCGTAGAGCACGCGCCGATTTAGTGCCACGCGTATTCCTAGAGGGCGGGAAATTTGGGGGGAGGAGGTGGTGGAAAAAAGTGCGAAAAAAACACGTGTCATGTGTCATCCGTCGTACGGAATATAACGACCAATTTCGAAAAGTTAGCGAGAGACGGCGGAGTCTACGTATGCCGTGCGTGCGATAATGACGAAAACGCGAGAACGGAGGAAATCGGCGTCGATGGGTACACCTGCGCAGAGCCACACGGAAATTCGTTTTTGACGGGTGCTTTATACGAACAATCCAGACGAAATTCCGACCCTATCCCCGCTACGTCATTACAATATCATGATTTACCCGGAGCGGGTATTCACTGCGGTTTTTTAACAGAAAACCAACAACTTTGTCACCATAACCAGTAAATGGAGTTATGTCTCGTGGTGCGGGATTATTATTATAGGTGGGTCTCGTTACACGCGAATATTTAGCGTCCCGTTCAGCGCGGCCCGGAGACGTGGCGGCGGCGGCGGCGGCGGTGGAGCAGGACGAGACGGCGGCTGGTGGCGGCGGGGCACAAGACAAATGTAACAATGAAGAGATAAAAAAAGGTTTTTTTTTTCTTTCTGTCGCGCGCGCATTCCACTTTTCGTCCCGTTAGCAGTGGTGCCGATGCGGCTCGGGTGAGGGGAGGACGCCCGCGGCGGGCGCGTTATGGGTAAATAAATCGATGGCGCTACACCGTTTTGCAACATTTTATGAATAACAAAAAACAAAAAACACGACGGTGCGTACTGTGTATAGTATAAATCTAGAAAGAGAATGAGAGCAGGACAAACACGCGGGCTCACGTACACGCACATGCACAAGCACACGCACCACACACGCACACGCGGCTCAGTGAGGAGAGGGTGGGACGTTGAGCGGAGGGGCGGGATAAAACTCCCGGGACGGAAATTTGGCAGTAAAGTGTGTCGGCGGCGGGGCGAGGGCGTGCATGTCGCGAAGAGGGGACGCGGCGGCGTTGGCTGTGGCGGCGGCGGTGACGACCACATCCCTCTCTCGCCGCCGCCGTCGTCGTTGTGCACTCTGTAAAAATGAACGGCGGCAATGACGGTGCCGGCGATAGTGGCGGCGGTGGCGGCGGCGGACTAGCGAGAGAGTTTGCTGCAACCTGGCTGGCTGCTCCAGCTGAGCTTGTTGAGGACGGCAGTGGCGGGAAAAGAGGATCGATCATTTGCACACACACGCATATACACCCCCAAGCCACTAAATCTGCGACGGAACCTCTCTCTCTCTCTCTCTCTCTCTCTCTCTCTCTCTCTTTCTCTCACTCGTACACACACACACACACACCCCTTTTCATGTCTCTATCAGTCTTTCACCCTTCTCTTTCTCTCTCTCTCTCTCTCGTCCTCTTTCTCTTCGTATCCCTCTTTTAGCTCTACATACAGAAGCGTTGTCTGTCTCTGTCTCTCTTTGTCCGTCTCGCTCTCTATCTCTCTCTTTCTATCTTTTTCCCGCCTCGCCAGGGTCCGAAGGATCGCGTTTCTCTTCCACCATCACTGCAGGCACACCGCCACTACCGGTCGCTCCGTCTCTTTTCCACCCATATCCCACCCATCAAACACCACCACCAGCACCACTCACTATTTGCGTCCCACAACAACCCCTTGGCGTTTTATTAAAACGTCATGTACCGTAAACGGTCGCTAATAAAAAAAAAAAAAAAAAGGAATGAAATAAAAAAAACTTTTCACCTTTTTACAACGTGTTTTTGCTAACTCATAATATTATATATACCTTACACACCTCTATTTTCTACCTGCCGACTCATCTATTCACCCACCGGGTCCCCGCCTGCCATCATAACGTGCGTGTTTGTGCACGTATTATTGTTATGGTCATGACCATAACCGTTTAACCGACGTGTGCTTGTCGTCCATCACAGATTCACAGCGCATAAACTATATGTAATAATATAATATGTACATGTATAATATGTGCTGCCCAGTAACAATAATAATAATATAATAACAACTACAACACGGCGTGCATTATGCTACGTATTTGTTGATTGTACCCGTTTGTAACAAGGGTTTCACACGTGTCTCCTGCAACTACTGCCGGTTATCGCAACGTCATCATTTTTAATGCATTTACAGACGAGAACCGAAAATTATACAAGCCCCGGGGTATACAATATATTATAATTCAACCAAATAATAATTAATATAATATTATTATAATTAATATCTTCATGTGTATATTATATTCTTTGTTAATTTATATTTTATTATTTTACATTTTGTGGAAACCATCTGCACCCATTATCACCACGAAACCGGGTTATAGTTGTGGCTAAAACGCAATATGATTTTTTAAGTACTTAAAAAAAAGTTTCAGTTTCCTCAGCCGTACTTTCATTAATAATTCTAAATTTTCCCTAAATATTATAACATGTTCATAATTAATGACCCCATAAATGTCGTAAACCTTTCACTGGTAATAAATCATATTTAATTTTATTGAATGCATCAAAAACGTGTAAAAATATTAATTTACTAATAGAACAATGAAATAGATCACTAATGTCTGTATAGTCATGTATTGCAATCAAATGTAAAATTGTGTACCCACACGAATAAATATATGAAGATACAACATATTTTCTACTAATAAAATAACATACAACAAAATAATAATATGTTGAGTTCAATATTTTTTTTTCTTATGGATTGGTTTATTAGGTTTATTAAGTTATTATATTTGAAAAATTGCATTTAAAATTTAAATAAATAAGATAAAACGAAACAGCTTTGAATCTTGTTTATACAAGTGGAATTTTATACAGCAGTATAATATTATACGTTGAAGTTTTTTTTATTTTTTGATGAGGTCTGTATACCTAGTTTAAAATATTTCAAAAATAGTTGACCAAATAATATAAGTTGACATTTTCAAGAATTTTTTCTTTTCAAAACATTTAATTTATTTTAATAATATATTTATTTTATTTTTCTTTACTGTAAAAAGGTTTTTTTTTTTTTTTTTTAGTACATGTTGATGTCTGTACCACTTTTACGGGTAGAAACGAGGAATGTTTCAAAAGTTTAATACATCCCCTTTTTATAGAATACATTTTACACAAGATGTTCTTTAGAGATATCATTTTTTGAAATTCTAGTGGTTTTAAAGAAAATTGCAAAATATTACGAAAAATAATTTTCTATAATATTTAATCTTATTTATTTTCAATTCTCATATTTGTTTCCATACAATGACTACTATTGACACGCCTTCACATTTTAACAGTTATCTGATAATGTGATCTACAATATTGAATAAATTGATAAATTCGCAAATATTTACAGTCGTTTTAAATTTACAAAAATTGCAATTTATAAGTTTAAAGCACTAAAAATTAATCTACACGACGACTATGGATCATATTTTATTTTTCTTGTTTTAACGTTAAAAAAAGTTAAGCTAAAACATAAAATAAAGATCAGCTGATCAAGTGTTGTGCATTTGTCTCACTAAGCTCATCTTAACGCAGAACAAAAGAGTAGTATTATTATACATTTCAAATAAATCATCGGTCCAAAATAGTATTTTTCTTAAATTTAAAGTTACCAAAAAAAGAACTAACGTAAAAGCTTTAAAATGTTTTTTTAAACATAAATGCCAATGATATTATTAAGCTTATTAAAATATTAATTTTTTTAACCAAAACTTTATATCAACCTAGATATTTCATTTAAAATAGATTTTAAAAATGTTATCATATTAACTTATAGTTCATAAAAATCACACATGATTCAACATTTTTACTATACATTTTAGATAATATAGTACTTATAACCAAATAATATTATCTAAATTAAAAATCTGTAATCTTAGTTCAAAAATACACGTGGCCAAGATAAATATAAAAAATATTCTTCAGACAATAAATACTTTAGACATTATTTTCAAATATTCAAAACTACATGATTTCACTCCAAACGGTTTAAAATTCTGTTCGAGAAAGTAATGTACCTATATTGCATATATATTTCGCCTTAAAACATATTACGTTGAAATGAAGCCAGAAAACGATTCTGAGCGGAATATATGTTTGTTGAAAATTATAATACCGCTTGTATTACAAAATACTTAAACAAACAAACAAACAGTTGAGGTTAGCGTAAAGTCTAAGGGATTGTTATTTTCTGAGCTGTACAAAATAACAAAAATCGATTTTGTTAAAATCGGGTGTGACTTAAATTACACTTTTTTTTTGCTCAATTTATTGATAGTTTTTTCTTGCGTTCGGTGAAACTACTAGATATATTGAAAAATGACCTCTTTAAAGTACCAACTAGATGAAATTCCCGGTCCCTAAAAAGTATCGGTACCAAACTTATTCAGTGTTCTTTCTAGACCCTAAATTGTGGTCACATACATCACTAAAAAAAACATATCATTGTAAAACCCATACATTCTTCCAGACGTTATTCAAAATTGTTTTTTATGAGCGTTTAAATATTTAGCTAAGGTAAAATGTTTGGAAAAAATGCGTTTCGTTGGACCTTAAAAATGATTAAAGATTAATAATATTATACATATACCGAATGTCATATAAATCAAAAATATCTGGAAAATCTAAAACGTAATAATTTGTGTTTGGGGTAGTACTTAAACATTTTTAAAGCGTCCTATAAAGTATAAACCGACTTCCACTCAGAATTTTTTTTTTGAAACTCGTGATTTATGATGTTATTTTCAAATTAATAATAATAATAATAATAATAATAATAGTTAGAATAATACATGTATGGTTTGTGTCAAAGTACCAACAAGTACCGGAGTAGGTACCTACTACATCTGATATCCATATATATATTCACCCGAAAATATTTTTATAACTGGCTATTATATTATTTTATTGCATTGAATATATAAAATGTATTTACTCATATTCATTTTTGTTTGATACTCGTATTTCGTTTAAATAGTGGGTAAAGCATTCAAGACATTTCGTACGTTTATATTATCAAAACCACAATTTATACTTTCGGCACTATAATTTCACATTTGGTAAAATTCAACCGTAAAGGTCGTTCAATAACAGTTTTAACTTGGCCGCCGTGTTGTAAACTTCGCCCACTGTAGCTTTAACGTAGCACCATTTTGTCACATACAGCACGTGTTTTCCACTTTGTATCCCTATGTCCCAATTCAACAATAATAGTTACTAAGAACTTTGTCGACCGGCAACATTTTTCTTTCAAAATAATCGTGTTTAATTAAACAGTAATATTATAAAATATAATAATTTAGTTTTATACAACAGTTTACTAATACTCAGACTGATGATAATGTAAAAACTAAAAATGGTTAGGTATCATATATTTACGAACGAATCAAACAATAATAATTTATCGTAGAATAAAAGCGTCAAATAAGATTTACTTATTTCATACATCTAAACATGAAAAATTATTAAGAAGACCCAACACAACACGCAGCCTGTGGAGTACAATTTTCTACATCAATCACTTATAGGATAAGACAAGGAGATACTTAAGTCTAGAACTCATTAAGTAAATAAATTAGAACTTGATATTTCACACATATAGGACGTATATTAATATATACTATTTAATCCAAAACGTTGCAAAAGTAAATTATTTCATACTTTTTTGTTTTTTCATATCAAGCGTTATCAAATGTGACATTACACTTTTTACAGATGTGTTTGATCAAAGTATTAGAAACGTTTAACATAATCTTTATTAATACAACGTATATGTTATGTTTTCAAAACTAAGAATTTGTATGTATTTTCCTGAATTATCTTGACTATATATGTGTATCAATTTCTCGAAATTTAATGTATTAATTGATAACTCTAAAGAATATAATTAATTAAGAATAATAGTTATAAAATGTATAGAGTTATATGCCTCGTGTCTTGATATGATAATATGAATACATATTAGTTGCACAATGCAAGTAGTAGTATCCAATTTTGTGTAGTAGATATAATAATAATAAAAATAACAATAAAAACAAAAACTTTCTAAAATAATTTGAGTTCAATCGATAAAATTAGGTGTTCATTTGATTATAGAGTATTTTATGTTTATGTTTTTATTTTTATTTTAGTATTTTACATTTTCCAATCATCTCATAATTCTAATACATTGTGCCTAATATATTGTCGACTGTCGTTCTTTCATAGACACATCGAAGTATACATTTAAAACATTTTAATTTGACATTGTACAAATCTTCGTTATGCACTAAATGCACTCATCATATAGCACGCAAACGCAATAAACGCAATAAGACCTATTGAGAATATCACCAGCACAAATATTATGAATAATTTATTACGAACCTCTAGCTAAGCGTGCGTATTGTGTTTGATATCATAATATAATTATTATTATCGTTTCGGTAGAACACGAAAATGAATATCAAATACCTAAGTGAAAATGTCGATTTCGTTTGTATAACCACAACTCACAAAAAATCGTCAGACGATGGCCGATAGTTGTTGTATAGGTACAGAGGGCACAGCAACAACATCAAATATTATATCGCTCTCCCGAAATATAATACAGAACGATGTAAGGCGTATATAAAAACACTATCGATGTAGAGACTGTTAGCGAAACCAATAAAATCGTGGCGTGTTTTATGTTATGACGTCTTCACATTTCCGCTCTAATGTAATATCAAAACACATCAGCCTCGTAGTGGGTATATACTGCTGCAGAACTGATAATAATAATATAATATACAGCGCAATCATTTACGCGGCGTTGAAACCAAAGAGACGACTCACAAACGGCGTGTGAGTCCATTTAACCTGCCCCGCCACCGATCGATTGCAATGTTATTACAATATCTTCTTATTATTATCACTCTTCGTCCACGTATTACGACTGTTATAACGATATGATCTGCTCGACATCGAACGAGGGTGGAAACTGCGGGCGGAGGTGCGTGTGTGTGTGTGTGTGTGTGTGTGTGTGTGTGTGTGTGTGTGTGTGTGTGTGTGTGTGTGTGAGATGAGGTGGTGACCCCCGATCGGTAAATCTCGCGAATATTAACAAGGGTATGTTTGTTTGTTTACTAATGCAATAATATGATTATGTTGCAGAATNGGGGTGGGGGGGGGGGGGAGGCTCGGGTTCCTCCGCCGGATGGGAGAAGATAATAGTGCGGTGTGCGAAATTCGTTTTTGCATCAATCATTTTGATTGGGACCGACGGTCTTTGGAGGTTTTCAAATCGTACGGGATGTTTTTTTCAATATCACCGACGACGACGATGGCGGCGGCGGCGGCGGAACGAACCCCGAACAGGATTACGCATGCTTTTTCATAGGGTATGGAAAAAAAAGAAAAATAAGGAAATAAAGAAATAAATAAAGAAAGAAAAAGTGACGATCACGCAATTCTGATTCTGACGTTTGTTCGGCGCAAAATACCACATTACACAATAACACCTCGTTATATGTCTGTAGTTGTCGGCGTGAAAAACGATTAATTCCGGCGAGCACGATGACGGCGTTGGTCTCTCCCAGGGGGGAAACAGAAACTTTCGTTTTCTTTATTTTTATTTCCTCAGACCTAGTTTCACAGACGGGGCCTACCCTATACGGTCGTCGCGGACCTCCGTAGTGGATACGTCCTCCAAAAACATTGTCAAAGCATACTGTTTCGAACTTATATCATGCGATATACTTACATACTCACGGTGCTCTCCAATTCAAAATTTAAAAGATGTATTAAAGCAGGGGAGAGTTCAAATCCAGACCGCAGAAGAAGAAATAATAATAGAACGCCAAAAATAATTTACTAAAATGCTGATTTGTATTCATTCATTTCTCATTTTCTCTATGTATACAAAAAGGTTTCCTGGACATCAAAAATGTGTATTCAAATTATAATCTAGACTAGGTACCTAGTAGCTTATTGCTGACCTCAGCGTTAAAGCATACTTCAGCAATCGTATCCAAAGAATTAATTATTTGATTATAAATAAGGCTGCAGAAATGTCGATGCACTTAACATTGTTTTTCAAAGCTGGCTACGAGTTTCCCGTTGTTCTTGTTCGAAATAAAAAGTTTTTATTGTGCGTGTACTAAGGATTTTCAATTTTAAGGGTTTTTTTTTCATTTTTTGGAGCATTTAACACTAATCCTGTTTTTTTTAAATTGTATTTATGATCTTTTATTTTAAAAGTAACTTTGTAACGAGCTAACAAGATTTTCACCTAATCGAATATTGTAGTCATGATTTTTCCAACAGATTTATACAAAAGAAACCTCTAGTGGTGACGATGAATTAAATGAGAATATTTTTTGTTACCTACGAAAGTCCACATAGGAGACTTGAAATTATGCTATCCTGAATTTTGTTTTTTTAATTTAATAACATTTATTTATAGGTTTGAAACTTGTTGAATATAAAAATAGTTAAAGTGAATTTCATAGGCGTATATTGTTTAGAATTTTTATATCATAGAAATTATTTTTGGGAATTTCATTCCAATCCCTAATTTATTATTATGCGTCACATAATATTACAATATAATATGTGTTATAGTATTACAATAATATTTTTTTTGACGATGATCAAAATATATATTAAAAATCATTTAATTGGACGTGTTTGGGGTAGTATATTAGTCGATTAAATATTAGTTATTGTATATTACGCTTTACATGATCATTTAATGCAAATTTAAAATAGACACATACTTCAATGTATTGTGATATTCATATTTTGCATGTTAAACTTTGACATGAATGTGAGGTCACCCATGTGTATATTATGTTTTCGATATTTTAATTAGAAACGTAGTTAATGCTTTATCATAAGGAGTAGGTATAACTTTTAAGCTCCTATCAAATAAAAAAGACCAAATAACCCTTTACCGGTCAAAAGATTTTCTAAAACTTTCTTCTTTATACTTAGTTTACATACAAACTTGCATCCACTTACGCTTGAGATTTTATAATAGGTATACGGATGTAATTATTAATTATACTTGTGAAAACTTTTGTTAATTAAACTTATTGAGAGCACAATGAATGTTTTATTATTTTAGAATTAAGACAACCTATCAAAGAAACGAAAAGTAATCTCAAATTCCAAAAATAATCTATAGGTTATAATTAGGACTTCGACTTAAATTCCCTAAAAACTATTAAATAATGCTCTAAAGTCTAAAGTAAATATTATGAGAACACTGATTTTTGGTATAATATTTCAAACTTCGAATGCTTGCACAATGTATCAATATATGCACTAAAAATTAATTTAATGACCTGAAAATATTTTTAAAAAATGCAAAATGAAATTTCCACCTTTCAAGTATATTGTATTACAAGAAACAATTATGTACTTGAAATACATTGTCCTTTAGAGCATCCAAAAAATAACGTCCATTGTATTTAAATCCAGGCTCTAGTTTTAATGATTGTAGTAATACAACTGTTTTATCAAATGATATGATTATAATGAAAGTTTTATTATAAATGTATAAAAAAAACACAATTTTTAGATTAAGAACTGAAGAGTAAAAGCGAATAAATTATTGATTAATATATATTTTTGAAGCATTAATCAATAAAATAACATTTATGGTTTTTTTTCATTTTCCCCAGTAGGTTCTTGAAAATTACGGGAAAAAATGTTCAAGAGACAAAATCAACAATACGAATATTTATATATGAATTCTGTTATCCTGTAAACTTTTTTTAAAAATTCTAATTTTAAAAATAAATATTAATAAACAATTACTTTAAGAAAATAACTCTGAATAAAACTCGATCGACTACAAATTACAATATGTTTACCTACTTCTTATATTTAACATTTAAAGTGTTCGTAAATATTAAATGATAGTTTTCTTTTAACTTTTTAAATGTACATATATAATAATAAACTTATAGAAGTACCATGTTTTCAAATATCAAGTTTTTTAAAAATAAAAGCACATTAAAACTTTAAATTAACTATATTATAATTAATTAACTTATTGAACTTAAAAATTAAATACATTTCATGTTATCATTTATATTTGCTGATACTATGTGTCTGAAAATTTAATAAAATATAGTTTTAAACTATACCTACATCATAAATAACACGGATAATAATGATAATTCAACATGCAATGATTCAGACCTATTAATGAAGTATCGTAAACTGTTAAGTGTCATAACTGATTTGGGTCAGTATTTATGACGAGGAAGAGTGTATATAAATTTTTTTTTTAAATATTGTTTAACCATTGTGAACACTTCAATACTGAGTGACATAAATGAAGATAAATGGATGGGCTTACTGTGAAAAATCATATTGAGTATAACAAGTTTGAATAAAACAAAAATCCAACGATAAAATATTAAAGCTCTATCAGAATAATAAAATATTGAACATTTCATATAAAATAAAATTTGATTTTTTTTATACATAGAAACAACGCATGTTCTTAAGCAAATATGCTAAATATTATTACTTGTTTTAGTCGTTAAATTTATGACTTACTATAGTTACTATATAACAAACAGTGAGCTGTCAGATGTCAGTTATAACATTATACTATAACTATTGATAATCATGTGACCCACTAATATTTATGGATATATGGTATTAAATGATCAGAATATTATATAAATCTAATAAAATTCGTGATGGAAAATTAATGAGATGAAAAAAATGAAACTCTTGCATAAATATTATGGTAACCGAGATAGAGACTCGTGGGGTATTCGTCTGCAATGGTCAACTATAACGATAATTTATATTTTTTTAGGGGTTACTAACCATTTTATCCGTCTTAAGAATATAATAATATAAGGAAAAACAATTTACAGTTAGAACACGGATTTATTCAGAAAACAGTTGGCCAGAATATGAATCTCTTGTGCTCGAATACTGCAGGGTCCAATGTATTTACAATAAAATAATTAATATTTATAATTCTAATGCGGTTTTTAATTAACTAGTAATATCCATCAACAACAATGAACCATTAAGGGTGCTGGAGGGAAGAATGGAGATAATCGTGTCATTCAATGACTTCTATATTTTATGATTGGAATCGAATATTAAAAATATTTTCGTTGTATAATAATGGCAACCGATTTTTAAACCAAAACTATAATTTATTATAATAAGACGGATTACGCTTTTACATTTTTTTTTTTTTTTGTAAGTTACAATAATGTGTTTAACCGACATACCAAATAATACATAATAGGTAATAGGTATGTGCTATTCAATTTCATTATTGCTAGAAATATAATAACAATTTATACACGTTCTAATTTTTTTTAAATTTTTTTATTAATTACAGACGATTTGTATTTATTTGTTTAATATTTAAATATATATATTAGTAAACAGGAATACTTTTGTTTTTTGTAAAGTTATTGTAATTATATTATACAATGTTACAATAATACATAATACTAATCCAATTAAGACACACGCAAGACACAGAATGATTCTATTCTCTTCATAATGCTTACGAGGAAATCATTTACCCATTTTCGTATTAATATTCAATTTTTAGATTGAGGTCTCCAGAGACTTAAGGAC
The DNA here is from genome assembly GCF_001856785.1 of Myzus persicae. Taxonomy (NCBI): domain Eukaryota; kingdom Metazoa; phylum Arthropoda; class Insecta; order Hemiptera; family Aphididae; genus Myzus; species Myzus persicae. The sequence continues at coordinate 83,984 of NW_019102258.1, read as the reverse complement.
TATGTGGGCCCTCATCAATAGAAAACAAAATACTGTCCTATTCCTATCATTTTTTGAAAATTATAGTAATATTATTATCGGCCGCATTTGCATTAACTTGCACATAATATTCTGATATATCTCTATAATAAATACTCATTAGTGCGCAATGTTAAGAAATATTTTCAGTGAGACTAATGATTAATAATAATTATTATGTAAAATTAATCATTGATCTTACTCTCATTAAATTTTAAGTAAAATACTTTGTGCCTGGTAACGACACAGTGTAGATGGTACTGATACATATATCATACTCACACACATGATATTATGATTATTTAGCCTGGTAGTTTCTTTTGCTCTAGTTTATCTTAAACAGTAATATGTTTGAATAAAAATTACAAATTACCACTTAGTAAAGTTTTAAGCTGACAGCACTATGGTCCTTAACATACATGGGCCCTTGGGACGCGCCCCCTTGCCCCCCCTGACACTCGTAATCCGTACCTGTTAATATCTCTACATACAAAATTGCAGTTTTACGCAATTATATTCGTTACAATGTTATTTTATCTTACTTTACACATGTTCCAACAAATCAGGTGTCTCGTCCTTGGAAAAATAATACGAAAAATAAACACGACGTCATAACTCACCTGCAACAAAAATAAACATACATATTATTATTATTATTATTATATTATGCGTTTGAATTAAATTTAATCGAAATCACATCATAGTTAATTATATTTTATTACATTACAATTATCATTTGCATATTGGCCACTAGATACGTGGATACAAGACTAAAATAGTTGAACAACGATAAAGTAACGGATTTAAATAACTTTTCAATGAAAATATTGTTCGTAAATTAACATAACTGTTTGAGAATTTATCACTAATAAAGATGCAGGTGTAATTTCTCATGGGATAGTTCACGCCGTTGTCACACTAGCCGTGTGCATATTTTACGGGCCAACGACTTTGTAAGAGACCATTTGCGCATAACATTAGGTATAACAACTTGTTAAAATACAATTAATTGTTTGTTTATCGTCCCCGCCCGACCTTAGCAGAGACGGCTTGTTAAAAATTCCATAAATATTTCGGTCCAGCAGTTTTCTCGTTACCGTCGGGTAAAATCCGTTAAAACTTTCCATTATGTTAAAAAGACTAGGCGGAGTTCGTTAACGGCCATGGGAGGATTTCGGTTCCGTTTCGGCCGTAACTTTTTCTTCTTTATCATATCGGCTACTTAGAAGGATAAATTGCGCACGCATACATTTTACACAAACTTTCTTGGCCTAGAAATCCAATAATACGTTCCCTCATGCCATTTATTTATTTATTTTTTACTTTTTCCGTGCCAGCCGATTGACATTAATTAAGTCGTCTCGTTGTTGAGCTTTGAATCAAACTTTCTAACATTCCTATTATATGCCTGTAGAGTTCACCTCCGGTACATGGTACAACGATGACAAATTGATCGAACACGTGTGCGCCACATATGCATAGTGTCTATGTCTGTTTTGCTTTTAACACACCTTTAATACTGCACATTCGGTACCCCGTTAATAGATTTCAACTATGTATAATAATTGGGGTTAAGTAGACATAAAATACTTTAAATTCCCCTTACACGTGGTATAATTTTATTACCACTTCCTTAGATACCACGGTAAATGGGTGAAATAAAAACTAACAAGGGCCACTGCGATCTCGGGGTTTCTTCGCCGCCATACGAGATTTCATTTGGTGAAAGCTCTTTATCGCGCGGTGAACTGGGCAACAGGAAGAGGGCAGGGAAATATATATATATATATAATATTGTAAAACGGGGAAAGGTATTGTGGAATGGACGAGAGCGGCGAAGAGTGGGAACAGTGGAAAATCGCCTTAGAGAAGCCGCTTTATTTTTAGTGTCGACGATTTATACGAGTATCCGAAATAATGACGGCTGTCGCCGAATGGAACAGGAGAGAGAACTCCTCGATGCGAACGCCCCGAGGTCTTTAATGGAACCGATTTTTAACTCGACCGGCGTCGTTTTCTTCTTATTTCTTTTACCCTATAATTTTCTCTCTCTCTCTCTCTCTCTCTCTTTATCAGCCTATCCCTCTTTGTCCTCTTTTTCCTTTACACGCATGCATTTCTAAATTACATACAAATTTTCCGGAAAAACGACTAACACTTATATCGTCAATGATCGTCAATTCATTTGGCTGCCATGGTGTTAACTGTGATTATTCGCAGTACATCAAGTATATTGTTAGCGCGAGTTTAGCTCAAGCAAATACCGTTTTTTTTTTATCTTTACTGAGAACGAAAACAGTTTCAAATGGCAATCGCAAACAAAACTTCAAAACTTGACTCGGTAATCTCGTAAACAATTTACATTCTCATTATTTATTTATTTATTTTTTATTATTATTATTATTTATTATTCTCTTTATCGTTTATCACTATATATGACTTTTCTCGTGAATATAATGAATAAGCACTATAAACTCATTTAGTATTTATAAACGTATTTACATCAATCCTAAAAAATAAAAATGCTTATTCATAAAAAAAAATCTAGGGAACTCACTTTTACTGTATATTGGCATTGAGTAGGGTCAATGTAATGGATGTGTTAAATTTTAATTCAATGATAAATCATTGAAAATAGGAAACAATTCTGAGCGAAGGAAACTGCAAGTCTAGGGGAAACAGCGTTTATTTCTAAGGACAGCTTATGTTTTATTATATTTATATATTAATATTGATGATTTCTTAATTTGGTATTTTGAATTTACTGTCGCTAAATTATGAAAACAATTTATAATGTTTATATTACAACATATACACTAAATTCAGATGAGGAAAAATGTAAATCGTTGTTTCTCATTTAACCTTATTTCAGTATCGTCGAAATTTGAAATTCAAATGCACATTAGAATCGCTCTAAGAATAACAAAAAGAAATGTAGGGTTAATCTTATTTAACAATTTCAAGCCAAAAATATCAAATATCTATAATTAATACGTCAAAAAGAGCCAAACTTTTTTGAAAGTAATATCATGCTTATAAAATATTAAGCTAAACATTTGGTAAACATTTAAAACTTCTAAAATTGTTCGCTTTGAATTACAACATAAAAACAAAAACAATTTTGCTAAACATCAGTATGTTTCCTAAATATTACCGTTTTTCCGTTTTTTATTGTTTGGTTTTTCGATTATTTGGAAAAGTCGTTTTCCTTACTTTTTTACCCCTCGAGTACCAACTAAATCAAAATCATTATCAGAAACTACCCTCAATGCAGAATATTGGTGCAAATTGACTACTCCAAAACGTGATGGCAGATACAAAAGACCACACAACTATATATAGTAAACCACCAATCCATGTCGTTACAAGTTGGTTTACCTTAAGTTGGGTTAGCCTCGTACTAGTAGAGTTTAAATTGAGATGTCTGATATTATATTAACTGGCACAAGTTCTGAGCAGTTATGCGATGAATTTATTACGTAATTGAACATTTACAGCACAGTAGCATTGTCTGCAGTCCCGTCCATTTCAGGACCGTTTCTATATATATCGTAATATCTAATGACCTAATTCTAATTGCTTAATAAATTCTACATTTCCTAAATTTTGTTTACAGACTGTGGTTTATCTACACAATGTGTTCGTTAATACTTATTCATTACTACATTTCTCTCTCTACTCAGCATCTAAAATAAAACAAATATTTCTTTGAGTAAAAAAAAAAGTATTTTTACCCTACATAATCATCACAATTTTTCTAAATATAATGTTATTGAAATAAAATAAAAATCATCTAAAATAATTTAATTCATTCCAGGTCTATGTAATAATATTAATATAATTTTTGATTGAACTATCAAAATCAAACATTTATATGCGAAAATTATATTTATTCATACAATCATTCATCCAGACCTTCAGCTTAAAACAAAAATAACATTCATATTCATTGTAAAAAAATATTTAAGTTTAAACCTTTTTTTAGAATTTAAAAAGATCACAAATAAAATACTTCTTATATCAGATTAAAACGAGAGTATTAAATAAAACAATATTATGTAAATTGAATAGTTCATTCAGTAATCATGCCATTATAGTGGTTTTATTACTAAGCAAATATATTTGCACTGATAATTTATTTCAGTTGTTGCAATCATGTTTTAAATAAATTCGCTAAAATCATATAATTGTTCATAAAAAAAAAAAAAAAACAATAAAAACAACAACCATCGGGGGGTCGTTTCATTAATTTTATTTGAAGTCATTGGATAAATGTTTACGTAAGTTTCTATCAATTTCAATATGTTCGAAATTATTTGGATAATATTATGTATAATATAATTTCGATTTATCCGTCTGGCGCGATACCAAGGGGATGGAAAGAAAGGAATGACAGAGGAAGATTGGTTTAATTTAGTAGAGTATGGACTATTATACTAAGAGTGTGAATTATTAAGCGTGTTGTACAGCAGCTGCATTGTATTGTTCTATTGCCAAATGATTTATTATTTTTTTCATAAGATTCTTGTATTTCACTGATTGGATCTAGGCTCACAATATAACGTGTGAAAACATAGTTTCAATCCGCGGTAAAGAAACCTGTAGAGAAGAAAACTATAGCGCGTTAGTATAATTATGGTGAGATTAACATCAAACTAATTTATTTAATCAAAAATATCTTTTTGTTTGTACAGTCATTTTAAACAACTATTATTCATTTAGCCAGTAAACATACAACAGTTTTGTATACAAGTATGACGTTAGTCGATCACAAAATAAATAGTAAGGCGTGAAGTATTATTCAAAATCAATTTATAGTTCGCAAACACGTGTCATTGTCTTATAAAACAACATTCATAATAAAAACAATATGTAATATTGTTTCAAATGAAAAAAAGATTTGAATTGTTTAAAATATTTATATTTCACAAGATTAACAAAATATAGTATTCAATCGAAAATTATTCTACGAAAAAGTAAGTAGGTATAGCAATAAAAAAATTCACTACATTTGTTGCTCAGTTGCTCGGCAATGCATTTTGATTAAATGTTAAATAAAAAAATTGTACTAATACTTTCATGCTGCCGCTGTCGCTGCTGTTACATGTAACTTTAAATGCATAACGTTAAATAACAGCTGTAAGTTTATTTTTTTTACCCACCATCCATTACTTTCTCTTATTGGCAAATAAAAGCTACTTTGGAAAGACTAAACCATTTCTCCGTGCCATTTTTCCATTGGAACGTTTTCAGTGATGCGTGAGTTGTGCGGATATCACTCTCTTGAGACTGTATGGCATGCGTAATGATTTTCCAAGCGCTTCTTTTGCACGTTTAATAATTGAAAACCAAACAGAATATTGCATAAGTACAAGCCAATTTGTACAAATACACGATACAAGTTTTATTTTTTAACTACATTACACATGCCTACATGCTTTCATAGTTTTTATTTGTTTTTTTTTCACTCCAAATATGGTAACGATATTGAGAAATAAACAAACGAACGATTATTTCCGAACGCTTGCATTTACGTTTATTTTCTTTACTTCTTTTATCGAATAAACGAAACTAACAACAAAGGATAATAATATGGTTGCTTCAACAACAAGGCACATAAGGTAAATGTTTTTTTTTTTTAGATATAAACATTTAAAATCATCGAATTAAATTATTTATAAGGCACAATAACGTCTTCCTAAAAGCGCAAAATATGATGTCGTAAGTTGATAAATTATAAAATTGAAAACCAACTCTCTACGCGTATTTAAAAACAGTTTCAAGTACTTTCAAATTTTAGGTCCAACATGGCTGTCAATTTCAAAACTTACTACACAATGTTCATTATGTCGTAATTTATTTCCTACAACTCGTGGTAAAGTTTGAAAAGAATTTTATGTTAGCGTCCTGTAAAATATTTTAAATAACTCCATTATAGAGTTCAACTAATTACAAAAACTTTACTAAATAGTTAAATTTACTCTTTTCTATATACATACATTTTTATCCGATAAAAAGAAGAATGCTTTCTTCGTTTTCTTGCTATTATTGGATACAAAATACAATACATTTAGAGGGACCATATAGAGTGCATAGACCGTGATAGTAAATTAAAATAAATCTCTATGTAATAACAGTATTATACAAAACCTGACCTACACACCTTCTATTCAGTTTGTGTAAGTTGGTAATTGGGTTTTATCTAGAAAATGTATTAAACTTGAATAAAACATGTAACGATCAACAAATGCAAACCATTATTAGGTATTTTTGAGGTACCATGTACCATATTATAAGTATTTCAATGACCCCATACAGCATCATTCATTGATTAAAAACACAATACAATAATAATATTATTATCAAGTACCAACACAATAGTATTCGTTTTTTGAACAATTTTCTCAGTAAATAATAATGTTATAAAATAATCTACAAATTATGCAAATATATACAGTGTACAAATGTTTATGTTACTTATTCGCAATCATATTATTAAAGGTCGTTAAATAAATGATTGAAATAATGTTGATGTTATTATACTTATATTTAGTAATATCATAACGAATACAATAATAACTGTTTACTGTTTTTATTAGTTTCTCAGATATATTGTATGGAAAATATAAAGTTGAATTTAGACCAGAACTAAGTAATGTAATGTAATTACCTATTCGAATTTGATTTGAATATATTTCACTACCTAACTGAACTCCGTGTAAATAGTGTATACTAATAAAGGCATACTTTGTCAATTAACTTGCAGAATATTACGTGATGTAAAACTAAGGCCTCTATAGTTTTTTTTCAATTCGATTTAAACGATTTCCAGCGATTGTAAATTTGTCTATACATGCAATTGAAAGATTTAATTAAAATACTTAAAGAGATCATTTTCAAATTTTAACTTATTTTTATTTTAACTCAATGACAATATTCGTATAAGTATTAAATGTAACTATATACTATGCATAATTTTACTGCCGGGTCGCATAAATAAACTAAACATTTAACGAATCTATAGCGATCTAATGGTCCCTTAAATATGATTTAGTTTGCCGTGATTGGCCCAATATGTTTTATTGAACCATAAATTAGGTAATCAAATGTTTAGATATGAATCTTAGCATAATATAGACCTTGGCCTTTCAAAACGAGATTTCTTGATATATATTTTCAATAATTTATTATTAATATTAATTATTTATTATTTGATAGTTATTGTATTTATTAAATAATAACCGCAACCTTTGAAAATCCCGATTGTTTTTTTTTTTTTTTGGATTAAGGCTTCAACTACTAAGGTCATTAGCCTGGTACTGTATGGGGGGAATGGTTGGTCGGAACACGTTTGTATGTGTGGCAATGATGTGTTGCTCAAAACCCGAATGGTCTCCCATCCGAGTGCTAGCAACGATGGCCGGTATGTACGATCAGAGCGTTGCTGCAGATTGAGCGTACGACCGCGCTTCACCAAGCCACCCTGATGGTTTTGTTAGTACACTAATATCTCATTGAAATCGATAAAAATAGTATAATAATTCTATATTGAGGTCGGCAAAGTCTCAGAATCCTGACGACTGTCCGTCTGTTTTAATATTTTTGGTATACCCTGCTAGAATAAACATCGAATCCCGGAAAAATACTCTTCCAATTATTTGGCCCGACACTATTTTAACACTGCCGTATACTTATACTTGAGTGGATAAGTTTTATCAAGACCTTACGTATCATATCGATCTTTAATAATAACTAATTTAGCTGATTCCTAGCCTACTTTCTTTATAACTATTTTATAGATGATTTAAAAATATTTAATTTCCACGTGCGAGTCGTGTGAATATTATTAAATCGTATTAAAAAGTACGTAATACACTTTTTCATATCCGTATTTGGTGTCAATAAAGTTTTTCTACTGTTTTGTTTTTGTCAAAATCGTATAAAATTCATTACAACAAAAACTAGATAGTGTATTATCATTGTTATTTGAAAAGTTTGTGACTCTATGTGATATAACATAATAATAATAATATAAATATAAACTATAAAGACTGAATTCACTGAATTATATACACTCCAACGATGATCAACGTCATTTGATTTCGTAATATAACAAGGGACATAAAATGACCAAGCTACTAGGTCACCGTATAAAAGCTCGTCAACGTCCAAGAATTCGGATTTTATTCGCTATGCCGTACCTCTGCAGAATATAATATACTGTGTTGTCTGTGTTCCAAAACCGATAAATATTGTGCGTCCGTGTGTGTATAGAACATAAGTGTACTGCGTTAATTCCGGTACATTTAAAAAAAAAAAACTGTCATATGGAAATGGTTGTAAATAATAATAATAATAATAAAAGTTTTAAAAACAGTGACAGATAAAAATTGAGTTGTCTCCACTACCAGCACCCGTTCACGCAAACTCTATGTCGATTTCGAAGTCGGGGGCGGTCTTCCGATACTGAGACGGCAGTTTTATCATCTCACCCTCTCGCATAAGAGCAAGCATTGGTTCGCCACTTCTTGCATGCACCACAGACTTCTCGGGTGATCTCTGCACGTGGTAGTAGAAAAATTCCCGAATGGTTAATAATAAATAAAAATAAAACGACGACAAGCCAATAATAAATATGTACAGTGTACACCCGTTCGATGACGCTACCGCAATTAATTGCAGCGTATTAATTATTATAGTTGTTTTGTATCTGTGGATAGTAACCAAAGAGATATTAGGTTACTCCTACCACCTATGGCTGGTTAGGATTGTTCCCCCTCCCGTCACACTCATGGATATTCGGCACTCCTCCAGATACCAGATAAATTATGCATCTCAGTTTTGAGATTTCGTTTATAAGCTACCTTTACCGCAAAAACAACAACAACCCAAAAATAATATGGTACACGATGCTAGTGATTTTATTATTATAGGATTTAAATGCCCTGAAAACGATCAAAAAACTCTCTGAAAATGCCTTTTCGGCGCAATAATGTCCTTGAAAAATTACCGAAAATTTTGTGCAAACACAAAATTTTACAAGCGATAATGAAACGATGGTTTTACACCTTCAGCATTTTGTGAAACATTTTTATGTTAATTAAGCTAACAATAATACAAAAACAAAATACCAAACATTAGAAACACACAATAGTGAATAGTTAAACTGTACACTGAAAATGAATGCAATCACGATTCAAGTATAACCTCCAACTGACCAATTAGTAAGTTGTCGTTTGTCCAAGTCCCAGTAAAATCCAACATCCGATGATCACAGATGATAAATAAAGTAATCATAACATTTTTTTTTTTTTTTTATTGAACTTAAGCCCGACGACTAAGGTCATTAGCTGTGTAAGGGTTATGAATTGAGGTAGGGGTAAGGTTGGTACAGTAGGTTTTATTTTTACAATTGTTATGGTTTTTAGGGCAGGTAACAAACACGTGTATGTGTGGCAAGGTTTTTTACTACTATGAACCCGGGTGGTCAACCATCCAGGAGCTAGTAGCTGTGGCCGTTACTTACTCCTAGTCGCATTCCGCGACTGGTAGTAGCCAACGCACCACAACAAACTACTATATTTTATAATGTAAATTATAAAACTGTTGATATTTGATACGGATGAAAAATATCTAAAAAACTATTAGAGCAAATAAAAATTCTATTTCTTGTTAAATTATTTTGAATATCCTAATTTAAACTGAAAGCTCGTACAATGTATCAAAATAATAATATGCATTATTATCACTATATATTAATACAATTCTCATAAAAAACTAAAAAAAAAAATGGGAAAATATCGAAAATGGGAAATTAAAGTTTCACCTTTGAAGTATACTCTGTAACGGGAAACGAACTGCGCACTTAGAAATGCACTATCCTAGAGCATCTACGAAATAATGCACTTTGCATTGAAATACTGGCCCTATTGGGAACATAATATTATAATATACAAGATGTATATCATGAAGTATACATATTATCATAATAAATCGAAACTCTCCCGGAAAAATCCAGAGTCTGTGCAGTGTATACTCGTAATATCACAACGAAGGCGTCCCGTAATATATGTAGTTATAATCATCGCATTATATTATAATACTTATATATAAGCACTAAAACGCTGCGATTATACATATTATTATACAGAGTGCACGGATTGTTTTAAGGATTTACGAAGACAATAATAGTCACAACGGCGGTTGGCAAACGTATATCGTATACTGTTATTATTTAATATTTATTACGTGCTAGGTGGAGTTGCAATTGTGAAGACAACGGTGGCGGTGGCGGTGTCGGAATATTATTATTATTATACACTAATGAGATTTCGCGCGTCACCGGAAGCGCGTCGTAAAAATAAAAAAACAGCTCGTCTACCTCCCCTTGTCCGTATGACCCTACAACTTAAAAACGTTAAGACCCTTGCGCGCGCACACGCATACACACACACACACACACACATACACACACTCGCGATTCACATATTTTATGTGCTTCTGTAATTGTATGTACGTTGGTTCCCAACACTCATCCTCGCAGCAGTATGATGTAATTTATATATATGTGTGTGCCTGTACAATAATATAAGTATACGAATGGCTTTCTGTGTTTCGTCGTCCTTATCGGAGGACTGTAACGACAAATAACATTAAAGTGATTTTTGTTCAACGATGTGATGTCGTAAACCGGACTTGGATCCCAATCTAATTAAATCTTAAATAAGAATTCAATCTGGCTAAATGGTTGACTCTGCAGGTTGTGTGAGCGGAGATTTGGAAAGCCATGGAAGAAAATATCATGGAAGACGTTTTAACAGTCAGTTCGTACATTGTGTGTGTATAAAAAGGTGACTCTTTTTATCTCATTGACATTTTAATATCCAATTTTGTATCTCTATAAACACCAATGTTCACCAAAACTCAAATAAGTACCCTATTTTCTAAAGTCTTAAAAATTTCGGATTAAAATATATTTAATTTGGAAAACCATAACCTTCTTTGACTTTCATAAATCTACAAGAGTATTTGCCACCCTCACTTTTTTTCCTCTAATTCTTCCGAACCTAAGTTATATTTCTTCATTCATGTAAATTTAGCCTTAACAAATCATTTTCAACTATATCTATTTGGCTTTTTATGGACCTCCCCCAGGGTTCTTTTCTCCTAAGGTATCAAATTCCTGATCACTTTAATGGTGTTATCATTGTTCATTGGGTGTCCTAGCAGAGTTATCTTTGACCATTCACACATTTTGTGATTGAAGCTATTCACACTCCCTCTTGTAGTTTCTTATTTAATTTCTCCACATTCCAGTACTATTCTAAGTCTACAAATCATGCTCTAAATTATATTTTCAAAAATCCTGTATCTATATTCTGTTGTTCAGGTAATTGTTATGCCATTAATGGGTCTTATTATTGACGTAGGTACTAAAAACCAATCTTGGATATTTTTTAAAACATTCTCAAAACTTAAGAAACTTAAAGAGTGTATGTCTCATCAGCCTTCGCTATACTCACAAGTGCACAACCCATTTCAAGCGACCAATTATGCTGAAGTACTAGTACTGAAATTCGTTTAATCTTTTGAAAGTCCAATCATCTGTGTCACTTATGATTATTATTCAATGGTTACGCAGTTTGGTTCTTCTCTATATTTATTTTCTAACGTATTTTTCAGGTCATCTGCAAAACTCGGAACCTAAACCAGCTACCGATCTATTGATATTCCAGATGAATCTACTACCACACCTCTAACCCGAATCATCAACAACTGTCTGGTCTACCCTTATTTGATGTTATATTTTCCTCTGAAAATTCTGGCCAATACTACTGATTTCTTTGGTATTCCAAATTCATTAGTTATTGTATTATAAATTATAATCATGCCCCTGATATAGTTCTTTTTGAAGTCAACAAATAATTGCCATAGAATTTCAGAAGTACTTGGTACTTTCTATGATTTTCTGAATTTTTAGTCTTATTTTCATGAAGCCGCAAGGCCCTCACCAAAGTTTTCCTTTATGTAAAGTGTCAGCCATTCCAACAATAACATCTTAAGAAATGTCATTCGTACGATAATTTCCACAGCAATCCCATCACCTTATTAATTTAATTATTCTACTACAGTATAATTACTACTCCTTTCTAGCTTTTTGTCATTTTCTCTTCGTTCCAGATCTTCTGGCATCTCTCGCCACCATACTTAACAAGCTGAGACAGTATGTCGTCCGAACCAGTTTGTTTTCCAGTTTTTCTTAGTTTTTTTTTTGGTTCATCTATAGTCACGCACTTATTACCGTCGGTTACATCCGCCGTTCAGTGTTCTTCACTTCTTACTAGATTTTAGGTCAATCAGCGCTGAGTGTTACCGTATGAAATACTCCAGAGTCTCTTGAATTCATGACATCTGGTGTCATGAGTATATCTCCATTTCGGTCAATTATTGACCGGAAACCGAACCAAACAAACTATAAAATATGTTTCAAGCCCCGGACTTTCATATTACATAATTTAGCGTTTAGCGTCGCATAACCTTGTAATAACTAATAATAATAATAATATGCCTACCGATCGACCAGGCAGGCCGAGATTCACGTAACCGCCGCGCCGTGTCCCGTACGGCGGCTGCAGCAGCGGCCACACGACAACAAGTGTTATACATTATTATGTAATTGAATCGCTGCGCACGGCGGTGACGGTCGCGGATCGCTCAAGCGGCGTCGCCGGCGGCAGCGGAGCGGCCGGGGTGACGGCCGTCGGGTGTGACGGCGTGCGGGAGACACATGTAAAACACGCATATACGGCGGCCGTGAGCCCTGCACCCGATGTATAATAATACGATATAACCGTGTTCGCGATACACACAACAGCGCCGTCCACCGATGCCGCCGCCGCCGAGGGACCGCCGACCACCTCTGTTATTGATTTCCCAGCCGGCGGCGGATGTTCGCGCGCGCTATATATACATCGGCGGCTTGTCTCTCTCTCGTCGTCGTCAACGCCACCGCCGCCGCCGCCGCTGCTGCCGCGACCGATGCTGCAGCCGAACCGTCGCGCGGTGCTGTTGAATGGGCCTGTGCTCCCTCCGCCACACCCTTCCGACCGTGGGCCAATCGGCTATCCGGACTCCACGTGTCACTCATTCGGTCGCACGGCGCACATTCGCGCTGTCGAGTTTATCCGCGGAAAACGTTGCCGATGACCCTCCCCCCCCCCCCCCAACAGAGCGCGACCTCTTTTTATTATTCATCTTCTTCTCTCCTCGCGTCTTCTCGTTGTGCCGCTTCTTTCTCGATCGGCGCGCGTGCACGATAGCATAACGATGCGATTGAATGGCTACACGACACAACAGCTATTCAACGCAACACAACAATAATAACACGATTAATAATATTATGGATTATCAGCTGTGAGCGCCGTGTAAGCGTGTAGCGCGTACGCCCCACGTCGCACCATCCTTGCGACTCGTGAAAAATATAGTCGTCGTCTCGCCGTGTAGCTAACACGTTCGAGATAATGTGTGTTTCTCGAGATTGTATACGCGCGACGATCGGCAAACTTACCACATTACATGAACAACAACAACAACATATTATTTTCATTATCGTTACGAGGGCATAATATATCACCTGCTTACCTGCGACATCAAATTAATAATAAACACGTGGCAATATTATACTTCACATAATGCGTTTCTCTGTACGTTTAATTTATCGCGCCGTATTGAACGATATGGTCGCAAAGTTAAACACTTACTAGGTAGCTAGAAAATACAGTTGAGTTAGTTGGTTACTTTCTAACATGGTTAGTTCGTTTCGATACACAATGACTTTCTAACCAAACTAAAGTTGGATTCAATGCGTAAAATAAACTAATCTACCTAATGCGTTAACAAAGTAACTAGTTTTTATTTTATTTTAGAAAAAGTTAATTTCTTACTTTTATTCTGATTTAAATTATTATTTTCACAAAGTAACTTCTGACTAGTTAAATATTTTAGAAATTAACTTAAATTACAACTTAATTAGTTTTTATGTTAAAATAACTTAATTTTAATCAACCAAATTAAATTGCTAACTCGCCCAGCTTTAAGTATAAGTACCTACGTATAAGATACCCATTATATTTATATGAGCGAAAGTGTATTTGGATTATTCCTAGACCGACAATATTACGTTATTAGGCAACAACCATAATTGCCTACATACACCGACAACGCATTATGTATACCCAACTGTATAAGCATATAGGTGCACAGCATAATGGTGAATTGGAGCAGTATACACATCATACGAAATTACACAAGGTAATAAGTTGCTTGTGATATACGTTTTATAACATTTAAACAAAATAATTTTTAGTTCGATCAGAAAGAGGTACTGAGAAGAGAATCGACGATTACCGAATATTTAAGTATTGAGGATTATATTATTGATTTGTATGCCTCTTTGGATCAAATATTTTATTTGAGCTTTCAAGCCTCGACAGTAATAGCCTACAGCTAGCTGCTAGAAGGTTTTTCCTCTCATTTTTTTTCCTTTTGAGGGGAAGAACTATTTTCAACTACAATGTTCGAAATCATATTTTGCTCAATGCTGTGTGAGACAAAAACTTTAAATTGCTTTTACTCACGATAATGGCAATTTCTCAAACCAATTATAACCAACCTTTAGTTTTATTAAAACAGTTTATTGTTTGAATGTCAATACAATATTCATATTATATGCCTATATATATATTCTTTTAATAACTATAATTTTTTATTACCATAAACAATCATCAACACACTTTATTGTTATTTGATATTGCAGATTTTACTATTACCCACACAATATTTCTTATAAACGTTTTCATTCATTAATAAACACCTAGGTATCAAATAGTTGATTCCTTCATTTTTAATATGGGTTTTAATGTTCTAAAGTTCGGAACATTACCTCATACTGGGGTCATTAAGGGTAGTTCATTAAATTGCATTTTATGATAAAGAAATAAAAATAAAAATGTTGAAATTTAATTATATTGTATCTTTAGATCTTAAAACGAAATTAAAACAAACATTTTAATGTCCAAATATATTTTTACTTGCAAAGCTTCAGTAAAACAATAATATATATATAACAGGATATTATACGATATTTCAGATAAAGGTAGGTACTATAAAATATGAAAGAAAATAATTTAATAATGTTAAACCTGTGAGGATCTTATTAGATAATTAAAATATCACTAGCTAAGAAATTGTATTGTAAGTAGATAACAGAGATTATTGGGCGATGCTGTACGATTGAGCAATTTTACCCAAGAAATCGTATGATTATCGAGACCCGTCTGCTGATTTTACACCACAATATGAACAACACGATTGATTACCGATTCCTTTTTACCTAATAAAGTCATAATTCGATTGCGCACCGAATTGCATATTATATATAATAAACAATAATATTATGTATTAAATACATGGATTACGAATTCCAAAATAACAGTATTCGTAATGTTGTCGATATATTAATTCAAGAACTAATCATTATCTGCAGAAGTTTTCCTTCTCAATATCACTGGCCAGCACAGAAAACTGAAAACAAATGATTGCGTCCACCGGGCTCGGTTAGTAAAATAGTTTATAAGGATTTTTCATTTTTTCGAATAAATATAGCCATATAGGTACCTAATGATTTGTGACAGACTTATATCGTTATTAATGTTTTTAATATCATGTTAGATAAAGTATGATATTATGTTCATCGGCGCGTTCAACCATAGTATTATCGTTTTTTCTGTCGTTTTTACCTACCTACTACTGCTAAAGGTGGGTATTTTTTAGAAAATCTTTGCACACGTGCAACGTCTTGATACAGTCGTTCGCGCCAGCGTTTTTTCCAGTAGGCTGTACCTACATTAAACTTAATATTAATATTGACGTCAACACATTTCTACCCGAGCCAACTGTGATCAAATTTGTCGTTAGTCCTAGAGATTTTACACGAATTAATTGGTAAGGAAAATTGTGGGAATCAACGATAGGCTCGTGGACGTAAGTGTAGGTACAGAATACATTAAAAATACGACAAATACAATGATGTTCTCGGCTTTTTTGAAAGATTTTAATTTTTGAATCTTAGGCCATGTATATATAATTCATTGATTGATCATGTATTTTATATGACAAAAAAATCCAAGAAGGAGAGAGAATGACATCCTTATGCTCTCCCACCACGTGAGAACGCCTCTTGAAGTCTTGACCAATAGTTTGAGATTCGTAAATTGTTTATTTAACAATTCAATATATGTGTATAATTATAATGTCATATTTACATAATATTTTAGTTGGTGCCTAATCGGGTTATTATTTTATCAGGTAAAAGGGATCGGTGAAAATTGTGTTCCTAATAATTTATTTAGCAGGCAATCGAGCTCCGATTTTTCAGGTAAAAAAGGAAAAAATGCCAATAATTGAAGTTGGTCCTTTTGAAGGTCGTGCTTCGCCTGCATGATAGTCACTGAAAAACCAGAAAATAGGTAAGCACCTAAATTAACTAATGTTGGAGATAACGACGCAAAATGCAAAAAATTGAGTTTTAGAGTTGGACAAGCAATTATAGTCTTAAATGGAGATAATATGGTAAAACAACTACCCTCATGTAAGCCAATCATTAAAATTTTAACCTGTTTTCAAGATCATAACGTAAAATACAATTTCAATTCAACACGCGTTGTTGAAAAATGAATCCCTTGATGTTGCAGTCACGTCAACAAATCAATCTTATAACTTAATGTACACATAAATCAAACCCTTTTTCTTTAAGTAGGGTACTTTAGTATCGGACATTTGTGTATTATTTTTGGAAGAAAATTGTAAATGATTTATTTCTTTCTTTCAAACAATAGTTCAATAGTTTGTATAACGCAAAATGTAAATACAATATTAAATTGTTAATGATGAAAATGATTATTTTTCTATACTGAAACACAGTTAATATAAAGGAATAATAAAAATAATATTAAAGGTTCTTTTTGTATAACAAGATGTAATTTACTACCATTATTTGTTTTGAATATTAAATCGACAATGAACTGTAAATTGTATTATTGTGAGATGTCATAAAAAATTGAACTATAATATTCAGAACAAATCAAAACATTTATCGACATAAATATAAATGTTTCCTGAATGTATTTTTATCATGCAACTGTACATAAAATATATTGTGTGTAAAAAATAACAAAGAGAAAAATAAAATTCTCAACGTACACAACAGTATTATTAAAAATAGTAATAACTATCATTAGTAATAATTAAATAGGTGTCTGTGTACATAAAATATAAATTAAATAATTTTGACGGGATTCAATACCGACCTTTTTGAAAAAAATCAATACAGAATATTTTCTCTGTGCTTGTGTGAGAATAATATGTTGATAGTAAGTGACCATAACTCATAAGTGTGCGAGTAACCGCTGACTAGCTATAATGTAAAAGAGATAACTAGATACTCCCTCATAATCACGCACATGTTACCAATCTATAGCCAACGAGTACTATTATTCACTTAAAAACAAGTACTTATTGTACATCATATTCGTATACCGACAAAGCTAGTAATGTCATGCAAATTCTGAAAATATTTTAAGATTCGCTATGAAATTAACGAGAGATCAGTCACTTTTTGGTACTCTTCAGTTTTTATATTTTGAAATAAAAATGAAGTAGATAATAAGCCCCGAAATTAAAAAAAAAAAATGGTATGATCAATCTTGATTACACTAACCTAAAGTACAACTCAGGTTAGTTAAACTGATCTAAGTTCAACTTATTTAAATATATGTCCAGTTTCTTAGACGCATCACTTGCACTTAATGGTGCAATAAAGAAAAGATAGACATTTTTACAAACAGGTGTGTATTATATCTCCTTAAAATACGGATAGGATACGAAAAACGTGTGTGACAATAGTGAAAATCTAGATACAACTATAATATTATTATTAACATTGTTACTATACCTACACCATTAATTTTGCACTATAAATAAAAGTAATAAATGAAAAATGATTGCACATAGGTGATAAAATATTTACTTGATTGACTTACTGATATAATGATATTATATTATAGTGCGTAAATATTACTAGATTATAATCGAAACGTTGGTTTTTTTTGTGTGTGACATCACTTTTTGGAATAAGAAAACATCTTAAAACTTAAGCTTGAAGGTAGTTTCTGGTAGAAAATTGTAAATAGTTTGTACCACTAGGAGGTATTAGTAAGTTTAAGAGACTATTTTAAAGAGTATATTTTGAAATGTTTGAGAAATCTGAGTGATTTTATAGCTCTCTTACACTAACGTCTATTAATGTATAATGCGTAGACCTTCTTCATACATAATTAATTGCCAATATTCCACATTGTGTGCTCAAACGCCTCAAACAACCTCAGGGTTTGAAATTAAACATTCATATTTAAATCTTAAAAGTTAAGACCCAAAATTACACATTTTATTAAATCATTTGTTAATAATATAGACTGCAATTATTATTATTTATTACCATGGTGTAAATAATGTAATTTTTTTTTAAGTGTATATGCATAAGCAATGATTTTTTTTACTATTATATCAATAAGGTTAATAAAAATATTTAGCTGTACCTAAGTATATACCAAGAAAAACTCACATGAACACGAACCAAATTTAACCTAACCATTAAACTATAAGTACTACTTAATTATAGTAATAATTTTGTGATACGTATGAATTGTTCACAAAATTAAAATTATAAGAATAGTAAGTTAAAAATCGAATAAAAACGTGAAGTGTGTATTAATAATTAATAAAAAATGTTAAACGAACTAAATTGATTTATTACATACTAGAAAAAACAATTCAATATCCTGTCAACCTCCCGAGACGTGTTAAGTAATGAATGAACATGGGTTGAACTTGAAATAGGGATTACTTTTCGAGTAAATTTTTCAGCCTGAATCAAGAGTTCAATTAATATTTTGTTTAATGAAAACTCGATTCATTAAAAAAAAAATAAAAAAAAAAAAATCTAAGTTCTAAATCTATATAGGTACATTGAATAATCATTTTTTTTTATTCAACTAATATTGTTATGTACTACCTATTATAGATGATATTATTACTGTTAATATTTAGTACACATTACCTAATTGTTGCACAATATTATTCCATACAATTCACTATCTGCATCAATATTGCGATGGAAATTCTGTAGGTACCTAAATCAACCAACTATAAATTACCTTTACTCACTTTGAATTTATACTCCATTGTCCTAAAATATAATACTTACGACTAACTGCTGTGACAAGTCTCGCGTTAAAAACACGTGGGTACAAAAGAAGTTCGCCACGCTGATAATTTTCCACTCACCTGATCCACAGTGATTCACACCTCGATAGAGTTATATTACCATAATCACAAATAATTATACAGCTTCGCTGTTATTGTAAATATTATAATATCGCACTATTACTCACTGTATGTTGTAGGTATTCTCATAATAAGTTATTGACACTTCGAATCAACAGACTTGGTTAAACTGAAAGATGACTTTCGTAAATTGCATAATATAATAAACACGAACGATGTTCTAGATATTCTTTTTTTATCACCTGAATATACCATGAAATGTTATTTGTATTTTGGTCTTAAAATAATATTTTTTGTTTGTTGGTTAATTAACCAGTTTTCTTCTTTCGTGAATTGTAATTAAAACTAGTGATGGGAATAATCGAATGATTTCGATAATCGAGTAATTAGTAATCGAGATATTACTATAATCGAGATATTCACTCGATTAAAATAATCGAAATATTATTTCGTCATGGTCGAGATATTCATTCGATTAAAATAATCAAAACATTAAACATTATTGATTAAAAATCAACCAATATTCAACTTATTAATACAAAATTAAAAACATGGTTAATACGAATTCATTATTACACTTATTTTTTTTTTTTTTATTGATCAAGAAAAAAAACTCGGCAGTTACATGGCCATTAGTTACAGTTATGGTATGGTTACAGGATTTAAGATTTTAACAGCATTTTTTCTTTTTTAAGATATTACAATATTAGAGATATTAATATGGTTTCTAAGCATTAACTGATGAGTAGAATAAAATAATACTCGAATTACTAGTATTTTATTAGTAACTAGTAACTACTAATAAATAGTAATTACTAATTAGTAATTACTGTTATCATTCGATTATTTTTCCTAATAATCGAGTTACTCGATAAATACCAATAATCGAGTTACTCGATTATTTTCTCTCGATTATTCCCATCACTAATTAAAACGAATTCATGAAAATAAGGAATACCTTTATATATATATATATATATACATATTTGTGTGTAATATTTATGTACTATATTATTTTTATTAAATAAAATATAGGTACCACTTGCATTCAATAAAATAGAATTTCAATTTTTAATATTTATACAAAATTCATTGGATAATATAATTGAATTAACATAACATAATATATTACCACGATTTACAATTTAACTATTGGCAATGATAAAAATTCTATTCTAATACACGATAACAATATTTTAATTATATTTATAACTGTTGATAATAATATTAATAGTAAACATTTAGGTGTACCTACTTGCAATGTAATTTAAACGTTTTTGTTCTATTAAATTAATTCAATTTATATCATTTTTAAATTACCGAAACTTGTTTAAAGAAAAATCACGAGGAAAATATTTTTGCCGAATCATTAATTTTATGAGACAATTTATTTTCACAATTATTATGTCGTAAAATTACTCATCTTTTAAATTGTTTTAACTCAGTTGTACGGGTAAAATATTTTAAAAATAGCTTTGGATAATGTTCGTATTTGTATTTTTCCTTTTTTATATCATATAATGTAGTTCGGAGTTGAAGGATATAAATACAGAGAGAGAGAGAGAGAGAGAGAGAGAGAGAGAGAGAGGAGAGAGATAATAGACATGTATGACTAATACATGAAACATCATTTAATTCACTTTATATAATAGGTAGTTGGTAAATTATGAGAAATTAAAATATTCGTTCAAAATATAAGTTTTCAAATGTTAAAAGGTAGTTACCATGAATATGGTTTTTAGGTAGGTAGATTGTACATTTTAAGTAATTATATTATGAACAATCATATAGCAATCCGTTTGAAAACTATTGTGCGTATATTTTTTAAACTGCAGCAACCGCTTTCTGTCTGCCGGAAACATATCGGCGGGTGATAACCCAAAAATCTGTTGGGAAAGACAGCAGCGGACAATATAATGGTTCGTCGATAACCCTAATTCCGGCATTTCGCCACGGGCGAGCTCGTCCCTTCCCCAGCCCTATATAAAGTCCTCTTGTACAATATATATACCACCGATCGTTCATCGACGAAAAGCGAACCGGGCGATGGTACGAGAGCGGTGGTGCGTGGTATATATATATATTATATATATATAGGTATACATAAAGCTGGAGTGACGAGGACGGTGGCGGGACAAAATCGGTAGTTTTCAAGAGACAAGCAGCACAATGTGGTAGAAGGGGGTGTAAGGGGTGCGTGGGTGGGCGGAGGGGAAAACGATAATATAGAAGAGCGTTCACTCAGAATTAGTTCCGTTCGGTCCCTTTAGCAAACAACATAGACCTTTACCAATAAAGAGAGGCGCTAACCGAGAAATAGAGCCCTCTACTCGACTAAAAACCACCTCATCTATGTATTATTATGTGTATGTATCTGAAAGCGTGCTAGTGCGTATCTGCGAGTGCGAGTGTGTACACTGTGTGTGAGTGTTCTGTGAATAGTGTGTATGTGTGTAATAGTGTGTACTGTGCGTGGGGGGGGGGCTTTGGTCGCGTTTCACAAGCAAAACTCGTACATACATAAACACACACACAGACACTAACCCTTTTATATGTGTGTGTGTGTGTATGTGTGTATGTGTGTGTGTGCGTGTGTTTGACTTGTAAACCTCATCCCTGGATGATGACGTCTATCTCGACGTTCAGAGGATCAATACCGATACGATGAGCTTGTTTTAAGCGGCTTCAATCCATACAGATAGAACACATAATATGGCCCAAACAATCAGAATAATATTTATGCATATATATATATATATATATATAACTACACACACACACACACACACACACATACATTATACGCATGCGTATATGTAGTTGTGTACGAGTTATATTTTTTATTTTTATTTTTTCACTCTTTCTTCTCCGACCCTTCAAATCATTACGTATGCAAACGCGTATGTAATCTCGGCAGGGTTGGCCGGACACATTCGTTATGAATTATCCACAGAGACCTTTAATCCGGATGCGCGGGCATCGCCATCGTTTTGCATTGAAAGCGCAATGTTTTCGATCTACCCTTCCTGCGGCGGTCTGATGAACAATAGCTTTTGTTTTGCGAACACTCGAACCCGAGCACACTATATACGCGTATATATTATGATGATAAGAAGTACCGACGGTATCCGACATAGGCAAATTGTATAAATATATGCCTACTTTTTTTTCCCCAGGCCTTCTGAAAAAGAATTGCTCGTCGTGACTTAATTTATACTCCAACACAGTACTATACAACACCGCCGCGTTATTACATTCACCAAGTACACTGTATCAACCGCTTATCCCCTAATATAAATTGGCCATTTTCATAAGCGCACTGCTCGCACTTGACACCATCTGATGACCATCGCTAAATTAATTCGTTCTTATATCATTAGAGACAACAGATATTTTAATCGTCGTTTATCGTCTTTTTATAATCATAGTTAATTTTTTCAATCTAATACAAATAAAATTAGTTTTAAATGTGTGTTCAATATTGCCGTGCGATGCGCTAACGGTGTCTTAACCGTTGTAGTATCATAACTTGAAAAATAAATCACACATATTATAGCCATATACGTATATGGTATTATAAATGACCATACCATGTGTAATTGCATAAGTCAACAAAGGTTTCAATTGAACCATCTATTTGAGAAACGACGTAAGTCACACAATATCACAAATTGAGATGTTGAGTGGAATGAGTTATTCACTTATCGAAAAGACGGATCATGTGTGAACATTTGCAAAAAAAAAAAAAATATTTAATTTTACCACTGTAAATATCATCAGTGTGCAAAATATATAACCATTTGTATTACTGGTAGCGTAAAAACAGTTTTTTCTTGTTTTCTCCGAATTACCTTTTATTGACTTACGTCATATCTCAAATAGGTGGTTCAATTATTGTCCATCTTTGCTAATGCCTTTTTATAAATTTACAGAAACAGAAGTTCATTTTTTTAAAGTGAATTACCAAATAATATGTAGGTTCTCAGCAACAAAACACACAAGAAACCGAATAAAGTATCACAACAATTGAGAAAAGTGTATAAAATTCAATAAAGCGCCCTCTTAGCGTTATACAAGAAGAGGTGAAATATCGTTTCAACATAATTTTATTATGGTAATATAAAACTGTTGGTTTAATACAACTACTATATATGTTATCGCAATTTCCGAATAAAAATATCAGACAAGTATATACATTTTAACGATTTTAGCCATACGCTATGTGAAATAAAACAATATAGCCTGTAGCACCTACTGTAAAAATGAATTTAATGTAATTTAATTTGTAAAAAAATATTAACGTTTAAAATGTAATCCGTAGAATACCCTGTGTATTTAATATCCTCATAATTTTCTTCTAATAACTTTATTGCATGATTATGTTTTTTTTTTTATGCTTTTCTTAATAAAATAAAATAAAAAAACATTTATAGCCATTATAAAATAATAATAACTAAACATTTTACTAACTACTATAATTAATACATATTAACAACCATCTAAAACATTATTGATACGATAATAATTTAATAATGACGTAAAATGCCAACTATTAATTGACCAACAAGTAACAACCGTCAACCATTGTAAACTATAATAATATTATGTTACAATAAATAACTAGAAAGCAGCCACTATAATAAATGTAATAAGTTGCATTACAACAAAGCGATGAAAAATATAAAGATTTGATCTTTTATCAGACTTTAACATGTGATAAAAATGAAATATTATAAATAATATTATTATTTTTATTATTATTATAAGTTATAGTAATTTTGTACCGATTCTAAATTTAAAAAAATTATATAATTATGAAAAACATTTTGGTAAAAATATAAATTTAACACTTACAACAATTATTTTTCATTGAAATATAAAAATATGTCTACTTTTAAATACAACGACTAAGGCACATGAAAAATATTCAAATGGATCAACCTTTTTGATCTCTTTTCACCATGCTTATATGCTTCAGTAAGATAGCTGAAAAAATAGGTACTTACCTACTAAATATGATGTGGTATGACGTACGAATAATTTAATGCCTATACATGAATTATGCTGAACATTTGGTTGATCCTATTAGTTATTACTGGCGCAAACACTCCAACGGTTTTGAGAATTCGTGGAAACCACTCCGCTTAAAAGTAGTAAAAAAAATATGTGTCATGGATCTTTTTGTAGCCGCCCAGGGTATTTGTTAAGGCACATAATATAATTATTCATCCGTCATACCTAATAATATTTAAAGCCCTTTTTTTCAGAAATTTTATAATGCAGGGTACATTAAGCGTGGTGGAACCATTATAATAGGTACTTTACATTCTTTAAGCGTAGCGATTTATGTATTGATTTACAATGATGTATGTGTTTTATTTGTGTTTGTACACACGACAAGAAATTGAAACTATGCTCCGGTTTTCAACTCCAGTATCTTTTCTGGCGGTCAAAATGTAAAGTTAAAAGTGATTTTCTAAAGCACCGGGAAAAACAAAACAAATTAAGAAAAGAATGGAATTTTTACTCAAAACCGGTTTTTGTTAAAATTGATTTTGGAGCTTGATGTAACTCTAAAAAAATTACAGTAGATACGTGACATTTTCACTGAACGTTTCTATTAGCAATTTCTATACACCATACAATTTTCAAAATATTCTTAGCTATTTATAACTTTATAAGCATAAGACATTTTCATTTTTTAATCGTTTATTTTTAACTTATGTCCATAAAAAAGGCAATGTATGTACGGTTCCTCGTAAATTGTTGTTAGTGAAAATTAAAAAAAAAGCTGAGTGGAAGAATAACGATAATAATAATAATAATAATAATAATAACAATTTCGTTGTTTTGTTGTAAATATTACTGGGTGCTTAAAACTTTAAGAATATATTATTATTTCTGTATTCGCAGTGACATTTTCAAACGAAATTTTTATTTTTTTCTCACATAATTTAATTTAACATATCGTAATACTCATGTTAGCAAATAAATTACTTTAATCACAATAATATCATAAAAAATGCTTATTAATACTACAGGCTGACAGACCATCTTTCTTCAAAATGGTTGTATACAATGACTTGATAGCATTGAATTTAAATTTAACACACCCATTACAGTGACTTCTCTAGACACGCAATGTACAGCAGAGCGTTAACATTTTCCAGCTTTTTTGCCTTATATTTTCAAATTAGAAACCTTTTTTTTAATTTTAGAAAATAGATATTATTATTTTATAGTAAAGAAATATTTAAAAAAAAATCAATAACGGTAATATTTTATCTGATACCTATACCGGCTATACCACAGGCTAAAATCATATTTTTATTTTTGGTACACCACGCTAACAGAGGCAGATAGCATACTAAATTTAGGGCATTTTCGTTATTATATTTAATATAAGTGAAATTTATACTATAGTTACCAACATCAATCTATATATATTTTTACTCTAAACCAAAGGGCGCGCTACTAATCTATTACCAATTGGGCTATCAAGAATAATGAATATAGACGGTTTATGCCCCTAATTCGGCGATAAAGGCCATCGCAAAGGTGTTAGGTACTAAAACGACTACATGAATACATTTATATCGAACATTTCATAATATCCTCATGAAAAATGCTAAATGTTATAGTCGTTACTATTGTTAATACATTTCGAATTTCCACTAAGATTGTGTGTAAAACCGTGTAAAGACAATCTGATATTTATTAATTATTTATATTAAAATGTGGACCACTAATAATATGGTATTTTAATCATCACTGATTAGTTCGACTCTAAGATCAGTGGTTTTAGGCCCCCTGTGGGCTGTGGGGCTTTAGAGGAGAATTATTACGGGGCAGTGAACTTCATTTGGGTAGTAGGGGGGTGGCGATTGGGTTCACATAGAAACGTTGTACATGGGGTGACCCAAAAATAATACATACTTGATAATCCATATAATATATCAGTCACTAATAACTACTTTGAGCAATACACAATATTTTATCTTTGATTGTTTTCAAATGTATTATCTTTATTATTTTGGAAATTGTGAGTGCACGTTATATTTTATTAAACATATTTTATTATCTTAACTCACCTTTAAGTACGCCGTTTGAGTCTAGCCGAGCATATTTTATTGGTTTTCTAAAACATTGTTACTATTTCCGATTTAATTAAATAATATTCAGTTGGTTAAATCCGGTTGAATCGGCAAAATCCACACACGATAGGTGAAGAGTTAATGATATTATATTTTTACTCAACAATCAAAATTCGTGTCTAAAAAAAAATTAAGCCAAGCAATATTTTTTTAAATAAACTAAATATTATAAGGTATTAAATTATAAATATATACCATTATTAAGTTTTTTTTCGAATGTATAATTTAATTAATCTACTAGTACTATAAATAAAAAAATTAAAAAAATTAAAAATAAATGAAAACATGAGTTATTGATAATTTTAATTTTTTTTTAATTTTACAAACCATCAAGTCCTTTCCGGTCTTACTCAACTATAGAATTAGCTCATAGAGAGGAGGGGGCATTCAAAAATTGTTTGGTACTCAAGGGGGAGGTAACTTAAAAAAGGTTGAGAAACACTAATGTACAAGTATATGATGTATTCCTGTCTGTGGAAAAAAAACTGAAATGAACATTGAACGGGGAGAATAAAATAGAAATCAAAATAAGTGCTATAAAAGCCACTGTTGAGCTTGAACATCGTATAACTGTTCAAGATTAAACCAAAAATGTATTCTGATGGTTTCCCAAAAATGTATAATTAGTTAAATATTTACGAGTGTTCTGGGTAAAAGCGAAAAAAAATTGCTCTAATTTCACTTTTCACGGACGATTGACCATCAATCAATTCAGCAGCTTGGTTATCAATCAACGTTGGGTCAACCACTACCCTATATCCGCCATCTACGTCTGGTCTACTGGGAATTTCGATTTAATTTATTTCGGACGGGCGTCTAATATAAACGAGCCAGCTTGCAAGTTTTTCGCTACACGAGACCTCTAGACGAGAAAGAGTATATAGGAGGTCTTTGGGCATAATTAGGAAAATGGAAACTCCTGAAAACATATACTAACTATAAAATCGAGTGCTTTTGAAAATTGACTTTTATTCGATTGGTCAGCAGTCAATTACAAAACTGTGTTTAATGGCTCTTGCAACTTGACACAATTCGTACGTGTCAGTTTAATCTTTAGAGATCAGGGTTATTAAACTATAAGCTCACTTCGATTTTAATTCGACCACAGAAACTTTTTTATAAGTGCCTAGTTAATGTTGACAACGGGTTGGTTAGTAAATTGATTTCAATTTAATCATCAAGTTTTCAAGTAACGTTCGAGAAATTCGCAATTTTGTGTGAATTTTGGTTTGAAAAAGAATCATGTTTTGCATAGTGCACCGCGTACTGTAAACTACGAAAACACATAAGAAAAACAATAATCTAAGTTAAACATTTTACCGCAACTTGCTGCATTATTGATCATTACGGCTGACCGCATACAAACAGATGGCACATTGTTGTTTATTATAAGACCCTTAATAGTACATGGTTCCAGATTTACGATATAATAAATAAGTATAGAACAGCAACTCTAATATCAAATATACTAACAGGACCTATTCATTGTATATTACTTGAATATTCTCAAATATTGACCATGTGATAGTTACCTTTAATAGGTGTAAAAATGTGGGCAACTGCTCTGCTGTAGGTACAGTAGACGTCGAGTGTGCCTTGTCACTGTAATGGATGTGTTAAATTTTAATTCAATGATAAATCACTGTACCCATACGATGAAAAAAGATTCTGGGCGAAGGCTGTCTATCGGCCTATAGTGCTAGAAGTGTATTTTGTTATGTATTTATATTGCTATATTATAGTAATTTATTTTACTAGATACTAGGTAGTAATACAGTAGGTTGAATTTTTTTTTTCCAGACATTTTGCATTTATTATATTATAAATTATTATAATACAAATATATTTTTGAAAATTGCTTTGTGTATATAAAATATATAATAATACACCTATCCATGACCTATGTAAAAGTTTCAAATACAAATGAATAATATTTTTGAATTTCAACAAAACTACTAAAACCATTGTTCTTTGTTTAAGTATCTAATTTCGTCAAAATGTAAACTGCAAAAGTCTATAAAATTGTACGTTTATATTTTTTAAGATTTTGAGTTTCGGTAAGAAATATCAAGTTTTTATGGGGATTCTTGTACCTATTGTATTTTCAAACTTTATCTATAATAATTGTACATGGTCAGGCTAATAACCTTAGTTTTGGAAGCCCATATTTCTTTCAAATAAAAAAAAAATTTATACATATTTAATTACCTACAAAATAATTTGTAAATCAAAGCTTTCAAGATTTAATTAAAGCATTTTCACCGCTCAAAAAGATGGTTACAAACGAACTTCTTTTTATTAAGATACATCGTTGTACAATCAATACATTCATCGCTTCGCTCAGAATCTTATGCGGCCCAATAATTAAGACTTTATCCTGACGATGTTATAATTACACATTTTAATTATATATTTTTTTTAAATCTTAAAATGTATTATTTAGTCAGTATTTAATTATTAAAGGCTAAATTAACATATTAATCCTGTAACAGAATACCAATCTAGAAAAAACGATGATAAACAAAAACAATAGGAAGAAATAAAAATATGATTATAAATTACAATACTTAGAACCTATTTAGGTACGGAAAACATTTTTTTAAACAAAAAACCAATAAATACATTAACAGATATTTTACTAGATTATTTATAATTTTTGAATATCAGTTTATATTATGATCTATGGCACTCTACTCGCAAATATAGACTTCAAAAGAATAAAAGCCCAATATTAATGGATGCATGTAAAATTATGCCGAACAAAATAAAATACTAATTAAATTATTTAACCTTTTAAACTAATTTCAAACAGACAAGCCTGATATTTTCAATTACCCAGTATGCAAAATTCAAATTCAACAGAACCCATATTTAATAACAACGTTTTAAAAGGGATCGCGTAAATGCATGTTTTTGAAAATAAACAGCACACCACAACCATCACAATAGATTTTTTTATTTTGAACTCGCATTATACTGCAAACGGCATTTCGTAGATACCTACCACAGTCCACAACCCACGTTGGATGTCAGATTAGCGTACTTCACGGATTGGTTTCTCCTTTTACTCATTTCATAATTCCCTGTCATGAATTCATACCTGTTATAGTAGGTGTTTAGAATGCTTTATTATTTTAATTCAACAACATCGTATAGAATAAACTGTAAAGTAATAATATTATACTATTTAATTTACTCAATTTTTTCGAGGAAAATAATATTGTTATAGGTACTGTGTATATTAACATTAAATTAGCTCAAATTTAAATAGAGTGCAACGTTCGTCGTACATAAGTTCCAATGTAATATAATTAAACTGTTATATGAAAACATTACATAATATAATCATTTAAGAGCAGAACATTTTTATGAAATTTTCTATTAAATTCGTAGATAACTAAAATTGCTGATATACATCGCCACAATTTATCATGATTATGGAGACAATTAATAATCATGAAAAACGTCTTTTCAAATAGTAACCTAAAAAACAACAAAGAAAACCAAATCAAATTCTTTGTTTGTAAGACTTACAATACTTATTCATAGTATATTATATTTTTAACCGATTTGAACAGAGTGTCCCACATATCCGCTCACCTGAAAATATAATACTCCGCTATCCACTTACAGCGGAAACTTACAAACTTATCTAAGTGACTAAACAACTTTAATATCTAATTGGAATTAGTCATTTAATGTTTTAAATTCAAAAAAAAAAGTTGAACCTATATATTTTCAATCCCTGGTTTTTAAGGAATACTAAAACAAAAACTTATTAATAATATATACGTAAACCAAACCCTGCTATGAACTATAATAATAATATTACTGTAGTTCTCTAATGCGATAGGTCAGTAGTTCTCAACCTTTTTGTATCCACGTACCACCTACATAGTATGAACATTTACACACATATATATTTTTATATTTTCGTACCAACTACTTGACCTTTTTTTTTGCCTATCAAAATTGTATACGTAATTTTGATATTTTACATCTATTAAATTGTTTGATGTGAATAATAGTCCATTTCATTTTTTTTATGAAGCGAGATTTCTTTAGCGCGCACCACAAGTAGAGGAACTCTGCAATAGGTAATAACTTTTTTATTATCCAAAATCATATCTCAAAAGAGTTATTGGCGTGGACAAACACAGTAAGACACTTTGTTTTTCATCATTCTAAAACTTCTTCTAAGGTTTATAGTAAAATGTATACCCCGCAGTTATACACTGGTTTGTAATTTAAACCTAATTGAAAATTCTAAAATTCAAAATAATGATGATACACTTATATTCTAAGAATCGATGCAGAGCTCAGTTACATCACGCTTACTCAAATGCCAAAATGTATTTTATTCTGTAATTTCTCCTTATACTTGTAGATATGCCAAAGTAAATCGATAAATATAACCTGTACAAAATAGTTGAAAATACCAGCCAAATAATATATCCAATCCATGTAACCTATATAATAAGCTTAATAAAACGTCTGGAACTCTTTACTACCCAAATAAGTGTCTATAGAAAAAAATAATAAATACTTCAGTTTACTCAGAAATTCCGTAAAGAATCTAAAAAGGGCTAATATAGAAGTTGTGAATGCACTAACCTATCTAAGATAAAAAAAAAATAAACATCATTACAGAACAAATAAAATGCATTGTTTTTCTCCGAATCTTAAAAAAAAAAAGGAAAAAGGTATATAATAAAAGGTATGTAATATTACACTTACTATATCTTGTTTCAAAAATAAAATTACAATAATTACAATACTAAGCTACAATTATGGTGGACAATCATTCATTGTTTTTTTTTTTAAGATGTTATTGATTCATAAGTATTTAAAATAAATGTTTGAATGCAATATTTACAAAAACTCGAAACGTTTCGTTAAAAATACGGTTGATACAATGACGTCGTCAATTTGTTTGAATATTATTTTACTCTAATTAGCAGAATAAATTTAAAAACATCTGTGATACATAAGTTTTTGCAAAATAAGGTAGATATTATTTCTCACATTTAAACCTGATTTATAAGCCCATAAACTGTAACTAAAATCTTTTAAAGAAAATTATTATAAAGTTGATGGTACACTATTACCCATATTTGATTTAAAGAATTAAAATCAAATATTTTAACAAATGGTACCTACGTACAAGAATGCTGCAAAATCATCAACAATACAAACTAAAAATCAATCAGAATTTATAATAAAAGGAATTACGTAACTAAATTATCTTTTACACCTTTTGTATATAACATGAGCAACGCATCTAATAAGTAACCAAAACATTGTGTACTTAGTTAGAACTCATGTGTCATCTGTTATAAAGTAATACATTTTTCCGATAAATTAATTATTAGTAATAGCAAAATAACCAAAAACTCATTAGTCATTACTACCTACTAGAAAAACCTGATATTTTGGAATAAAACAATATATTATAATAAAATAAATTTCAACGTTGCGTGTGAGATGTCAGCTGCAAATCACCACTTCCAATCCCCTTCAGTATATTTTATACTTCATATTAATTTTATTTTCATTGTTGTTATATTGTTATGTTGGAAATATGTCAATTAATTTTAATGACACTTAAAATGTATATTCAATCAAAAACCAATGGGTTATATGTTTATTATGTTAAAATGTATAACTCTATATATTCTACTTCTTATTCTATCGTGAAAATAACTTGTGCGCGGTTGATTCGTAGAAGGCACGCTATAAATCATTTGAACTGTCTAAAAACAGTAAATGCACGGTAAGAGTATGGTTTTTATTATTTTCTTTTAATGAACCTACAAAATGTTGCTTCAAATAAAACCTTTAAAACTTTCTATAGGAGTCTTTTAGTTTTTCTTTTTTTCATACAGAGTGCCTCCTTTTTCCAATCACAAATCCAAGCAATCCGGACACAATCTATGTAATTGCACTCGTAAATTTCTTCATTTATTACCAGTGCTGATCAATTAGTGCGATAAATAAGAACCATATGTTACTCAAAATGTCATATACACTGGTAATTTGTATATACACTAAGTTATTGTCTTAAAGAGTCTAAAATGACCATGCATTATAGCCTTAAGTGCTATTGTACCCTTAACAAACCGGAACTGTTTTTACAAAATTTGCTATGAATCGACCCGGAATGAGGTTTGAGTTTTATTTTATACATTTTGGTTACACTTTTGAATTTCAACTTGAACATTTTAACTTAAAGCCATTTCTTAGATTTATCAGTTTTAAAAGTAATCTCCTTAAAAAAAAACTAAACAAAAGTCCTTTAGAAAACAGCTAACGAAAGTCAAGGCATGGAGATGAAATCACATTCTCTTATTTTATAAATACGTAACGTAAAGTATATTTTAAAAGAAGAGAAAACAAAAGTAAACACAACCATTAGTGAGAAGAATGAATGTTTTTACTACTAATAAAAGTCAAAATTAAAATAATTTTGTTCTGTATGTAAATAATATTTAAATAATTTTTAAAAATGTACCCAAATTCATAATGTGTATTCATAAATTTTCATTAATAATGTTCTTAGTTATTCCATGTATAGTTAAATTGATAAAGAATACTTATAATAAATTATGTATAGAGTTAATAATATTTTGTATAGTCGTATTATTTTTTTTGTTGTGTTAAATAAAATTAAAAAAAATCACGGGATGTAAAAAGTAATTATTCCAAAAATGTTTAAGTCACGTACTCATTACATGATATAGAATAAATAAACCATAATATCACAATAAGCTAAATCACCTTTGCACAAATGTGTCGCTTGATTGAGGGGAGGGAAGTAGTCCCACCCTCCTAAATCAAATCCTCGTCAAGTAGATACTTTATTGAAAACTTTCGACTGCAATTTAAAAAACTAAGCAGCTTATAATTATTGTTTAAATTTTGCTTTCATGACTCAACATTAAACGCTATATTTTAAAAAAGTGGTACAAAGTTATTGAGTTATTAACAGCGGTCATAAGTTATGATACTTATATATTTTAAAACGGAGTCCTGTACTACGATAAATGATACTAATAATAATAACAATTGTAAATTTAATAATTTTTGTATCGTTTCGATAGGATCCAGTTTTTTTCCAATATAATTATAGTGGAAAGTAATATATAACTTACGCAGTCTCCCCAAAAACATTTGGCTTTTTGTGCCTATATTATGCAGTTATCAATGTTTATCACGCAGAATACTTACAGATATATAACAGTACCTATAACATTACATTTTAAAATAGACCTATCTACTTCTAAAATGATAGTATTCTCAGATTACACAAAAAAAAAAAACTTTAAGTAATACAAATAATATATGTCCTTATCCATATTTTGTAGGTCCATGCATAGTATTCATTACATACACACAGTTGACGCGAGATGTACTTTTACTGTCTAGATTCATTTCAAATCGAACCAATGACAATATAAAACATTGACATGAGTGTTATTATTCATAGTAAAACATCAAGTGGATTCATTAATCATGTCAACGAGAGAACAGCGATAATTTGTATTACCATCTCCTACATACAAATTGTACACGGGAAAAGACATATATTATAGAGGAACGTTTTAAATTGGTATAGATAGTATTAATATACCTAATTGTGTTATCAAAAGTAATACATATATAATGTTGATGAAAATTTCTGTTCGACACGCAAAAGTGAATGGCAAACAATTATTTATAAGCTATATAACACACATGCACGATACTGAATTTCGAAAATTTTACCGTAGTAAAAATAAATTACTATTAGAGTACCTATCTATGTTAAAAATTATAAAAAGTTTTCTAATTAAAAAAATCACACAAAAATCTGATAAAATTGTTAATTCATTCATAACCGACTTTGGAGATATACGGTCTTTCATCTCATACCTCCTATGATGTAAAAAATATATATGCTGCATGTATTTTACATCATTTATTTTAGTGTATCGAAAAAAAAAATTAAATCTAAACCTCAGAGTATTCTAAGTAAGATGTAAATTTTTTCATAAAATGATTAAAGTAAATACAAAGTTTGACTTAATATAATTTTATCTTTGTGTTTATGATTTTTGGTAATTCTAATTGTATATTTCTAATATTTCTAGAGCGATGAGTCAAAACCCTCTAATTAATATTATACCAAATATAAAATATTAAATAAATAAAATAAATTAATATATATATTAATACCTCGTAGAGTGCAAATTACAATAATTTATCATTATGATCGACACTACGTAAACAATGATTTTAGATAATATTTTGAACTAATGCATTATGTGGATATTTTTATGAACGTTACTAATTTATCGGTAACCATATAATCGACAAAATAATTGTGATCCAACAAGCAGCAGGAGTAATAATATTAAATTGCAATTGCACGAGTAGTGTACTATATATAGTTTGTACCTATATAAAGTACTAAAGTACATTAAGTGTGTCATTGCGAGCACTATTAAAGTGTGTAGTTACGGCTGCTACAGATTAATTTCGACAAGCAACAACAGTATAAAATCCCTGTCATATGCAATGCAAATTTAATTATATGGAAGCGACACAGAGCACTACTGTTGTGTTTGTATGCGTGTTATCAGGACATTCTCTGAATTTTATCGATGAAAAAAGTTGGACAGACTACAGAAAGAGTGTTGAACCCAACTATCTCTCCTCAACGGAGATAAGTAACGTATTATTGGCAAAATATTACTACCACAATAATTTTGAATCAATGATAAATCATTGAGTGTTGAATATTATTCCGAGTTACTCACATAATAATAACTAATAATGGGTAGGTACCTAATTAATAAATTAAGATTTTTAAAATCTATCAGTAATTTATTATTTACTAAAACCCCCGTATTAACAATAATATATTTATGCTCAATATTTTTACATTAATATTAGTTATACATTTCTTGATTGTTGTATTGCATTAATTTTAAAGTAATACCTATAGGTATAGTTGAAAAATAGTTTTAATTTAATGACTATAGAATACAATATGGTTATTACTATAATTAAGATTTCAATTACATCAGAATACTCCGGTTGTAATCATTATTTATACAAGTAAACAACGACGTTAAAAAATGAAACAATTTATAAACATTTTGGCATAATTAGTTGATAATTCGAGTTTATCGTTTTAATTTTATTAACATAATCATTATAGTTTACAAAGAGTCATTAAATAACAATAACCTAGAATAATTTATTATTATGCGTTTATGTGCGTTTTACCTGAGGCAGGGACAGGAATTAGGTATATATTCATACTGAAATTACCGTTGAAACACGTATTAGTGAAGAGTAAACAAAAATTCAATTCCAGCCGCTTTTCGTCGCTCGAAGTTTAATTTGATTTTTTAATAAAATGGCTATACTGCCGCCGTGTGTACGTATTATGTGCATGCGGAACGTTGACGTCACTCTTATTGCCGTTGAAAATTCTCTACAGAGGGTGTGATCGTGGACAGGCCGGAGCGGGGGTGTTGGGTAGGGGAACCATCGGTGGTGGCGGTGGCGAGGTGTCGCCAGGGGACAGTCGATAAAATGCGGCGATAACGGTGCGGGTCACGCAATCCGAGTGTGAACTCCTCTTTGATTATACTTTTTGCCCCTCCTGTACACGTTTTACTGCGACGTTATACTATTTCCCTATACACACACTCGCACGGGTCCACACGCACTCACACGTACCCACACACACACACACACACACGGACGTGAATACGTGAAGTTAACACGTATATATATAATCACACACACACGCGCGTATGTGTCCACACTGCCCCGAGCATAAATCTCGCTATTCAATTTAAAGACCGAGTACTTCGTTGTATTAATGTAGTGAAGAGCAAGCGGGAAAAAAACCATTTACGGTATATTATAGAAACAGCTTTGGCTAAGATTCGAAGAGATTGGCTCTGGTAAAGGGAGAGTTAGAATGGATCGCATTCGTCAAGCGCCGTATACAATTAACATTGCAATAGACCAATTATTACACTGAAAGGCACTAATATTGTATAGAAAATTTAAAGTGGTCCCATCACTTACCTATCTTTATAACTCCAATATGAACAGAAAATCAAATTATTCTTTAAAAATAACCTTTTTGAAAGATAACCTGCCCTGGTTATCCTACCACTTCTGAAGATTTAAATTAAAAAACCAACAAATAAATTAAAAACAACAAAGATGGAATTTTAAACTTTTTTTCATATTTGCATTACAAAGAAATAAGGCAATCGGTATATAATATATATGTAACATATTATAAAATGTAATGTCTTTGTAATGTTAATGAATTAAACAAAAACTAATACTTTAATTTTTAAAGTAACATCATCTACCAAAATAACGAATACAATACCAACCTAATACAGTAATAGGTGCCTATTCAAATATTTTAACAAGGATTTCTAAAATAATAGGTGAGTACACATATTTTTAAAATATATTTTATAATCTGTATCGTCGATGCACTGACAATATCGAATTAAACGTGTATGAATTTCAAATAAATCAATATTGTCACTCATAAGTCATAATGCATGAGAATTTTATAATATCTACCATTTATTCAAATATTTTCATTACTCTTCTTGTTCTCAGCTATCCTCTTATTCAGTTCAGTGTAGCTTGGCCAGCATAGGAAATCATTTGTTTGAAGGACGAAGTTCTTGGAGTACTCGGTCCATCGCACCTCCATTTCTCTCTTCTATTATTCTATAAATTATAATAGAAGAGAAAATTGAAGGTAAGAGGAACCGATAGAAATATAGCTAAGATATAAGTTAGTAAAGGATGTATTCATAATTTCACTCTTCTTTTTATTAGTAATTTTATATTTTAGTTTAAATAACAATACAAAATTAGTATGTACACAATTCGACCATATAAATAATCGATAGTATGTACTAAGTGAAAATTTAAAAAAAAATTAAAGTATGTAAAGGTATCTTGCTATCTTGAGATGGTGAATTATAATTTCATGGCCGTTCGTCACAAACCCCAACAACAACATGTCGGTAAGAAGAGTTTCCGTGGGAAGTTCCGTTCCCTGATCAACTTTAATTATAGCACTTTGTTTGCGAACAAACTGTTGAAGGGATAGACTTTTGAGATATAAGCAATGGCAGTTGGACGGAGGGAGTTTACTGGTTCAGTGGCGGATGAGGTTTAATTAAAAACAAACTCATCGTCGCTCGTGCTCTAATCGAAGTTTACAAAACATCAAAAATATCTTTACTCAGATTTTCACCTTGCGTTCTACTGCATACCGTCTGCAGAATGACGGGTGTCCGACAAAACTATTTGGACGATTACGAAAAGTTGTTAATACTTAAAAAGTTTTACTCGAACATCTGTCCTTTTTATTTCACGATAAACACAATCGGAATAATGTTATTTAAAATTTTAAAACAATTTACACGATATATGAATGATAAAAAGGAATTTTTATAAAATTACCTCTAACCTTACTTATACATTCGAATACCCAATTATACCTATAAACACAAAACACTATTGTGTTTGTACCAAACTGTGTTACTAAGTATATTATATTGTATAATATTGCAGGTAAAAAGGATTAGTATAAACTGCTGCAGGCTATAATACGAGTACTTGACGTGTGTAGTATATTTGAAAATAATAATAACCTATAATTCTAGTTACTATATCGAGACGCCCAGTGGCATTATTAATACGTAAATCAGACTATCGAGTGATTTCAACTATTATTTACACTAACGAACTGTCAAAACATCGACGAGTGAAGTCATCAACTTGCGTATTATAAAAGGATTAAAGTTATTGAGTGGTTGTCGCCCATGTTCGCCGTCACCCACAGCTGCAGTAATAACGGTATAGTTTAATAATATGTCGTGTATAATATAATAACGGTACGAGTAAAATACGAGCATGATTATGTAATAATTGAGGCTCGGAATATACCTACAGAAATTAGAATTTTATTATGATCTCTATATTATAGGATATAGCTTTTTACATTTTTTTATTTGAGTGCAGGTACATTTTTTAATTAAAAAAATAATGGAGTTCATAATATGTAACATACAAATTGGCTAGTATCTATATTTCCGAGAGAGTCACTATAACTTGTACTGTCAAGTGACAAGTGTAATAATTGATAAAGTATAGTTGAACACAGGTACCCAATCAATATGTATGAAAATGTTAACTATTAAGAGGACGAGAATGAATGGTTTTTAGTATCACATTTTTGAGAAGTTTTTCACAGTTTACTGAAGAATTTCGCACGTTTTGCAAATACTAAACGCAGTAAACGCCATAAAGTACCGACAATATAGTCGCGCTCATTCGTACCGCGATCACCGCCTCGTTCGTACGGCTCTCGGGCAGCATTAAACCGGCAAAGTTGTTGGTTAAGTGATGATAAAATAAACATTGAAAATATTATTATATTTAAGAGCGAAAGCGAGTTTCCACATTAAACCCGCGGCGGAATTCGAACTTTGGACCCTTAGGATTAGGTATTGTACGGGATTCCTGCAGCTGTCCCAGTGGGGGCCGGTCGGCGTACCCACGAAAACAACGTAAGTAGGTACCTCGAGGTTTGGGCTCGTTGAAAAATACGGCGACGAAAACGACGACGCGGCGTTGGCGGGGACGATATAGAGTACCTACTGCGGACGGAGTGGCGTTGCCCTAACCCAGGGGAGGGGGGGAAGAGAAAAAATGATATAATATATACACATTATAATGACGATATCGTCCTGTGGCCCGGCGGCGGCGGCGGCGGTGTCAGTCTGATTACTGCAGGGACGGCGGCGGTGACGGCGCGGCGACCCGTTCAAAGGCGGCGAGCGAACGAGCGAGTCTCTCCGGGGCGTACGCACGCATAATATTATCGGCAGTGGCGGCCCGGGTACCTGCCACTACCTGCCACTGCCTGTCCGCCGCCTGTCCGCCGCCGCCGCCGCCGCCGCCGCCGCAGCATCGCGCGGGCGGCGGGTTACGTACACCAAACACAATTATGCCGCCGCCGCCGCCGCCGCGTGCGCTACCCTCGTGTGGGTACGCAATACGTATAATACATGTATATACTTATGGTGTAGAGGTGTGGGTGTGCGGGTGTGTGTTGTATACACTATACATAATACATATACACCTACGCGCGTACACGGGGAGATAGAGACATCGTTAACGGCGTGCAATTGAATTATACACGGAGCGACGTTCGCCCAATCCCGACAGCGCCGCGGCCGGGCCTCGTTATCCCCGGCGGCGGCGGTGGCTTTTACACGCCGCCGTGCCGCGTATAAATATATACTTTTTGCGCGTGCACGTGTGTGTGTGCGTGTCTGTACGCGTGTGTGCGAGCGAGTGCGTGGGGGGGGGGGGGCAGCGGGGACGGTTAAAGGGTCGGAGACGATTCGACGCGGCGTTTTCGTTCGGTTTCCGCTTGTTTTGTTTTCCCGGCAGTGACGACGACGACGACGACGACGCGCCTCGTCGTCCCACATGGGTGGGTGCGATAATGAGCCGAAAAAATACCACCCACACGCCGGTGCGACAAAGTCGGCTCGACAAACTCCGAGCCCGGAGCGCTTGCGTTATTGTTATTGGCGCAACGGCGGTGCCGCTTGCGACGATATTACAGCTACCTATTATAAAGGATGACGCGTCGTCAGCGTCGCGCCGCACTCAGCACATAG
This sequence comes from Myzus persicae, assembly GCF_001856785.1. NCBI lineage: Eukaryota > Metazoa > Arthropoda > Insecta > Hemiptera > Aphididae > Myzus > Myzus persicae. Next base: position 43,678 of record NW_019102258.1, on the reverse strand, counting down.
TTCGCGTCTAATGATACGACGATTACGCCGCGTAATGTTTTAATTATTTTAAAGCCCTGCAGGCTAATTATTCGAGTCGTCGGATATTATTAATAACAGTGCAGTGGGTACGACTCGAGTGTTGGTCGGTACGCACGACGACCCGAATAACAGAACGTTTTTATTCGCTCGAGTGTTTGCCCTCTCCGCCGACATAACACTGCAAAAACCGACCGTCCGTCGTTTATTATTAGACTATCATCAAATAAGTATGCTGCAGGTGACCGGACGCATTATTCGGATACTTAGCATTCGTAACTGTAAGGGTACACGTGTTATGTAATCGATACCCGTCTAGGCCGTTATAACAATTCATCGACGTGTCTCTCTCTCACTCTCTCTCTCTTTCTCTCCTAATTCGCAAATCGTACCGTAAATACTGTAAATATTGTATTTGAAAATACGCTCGCCGCAAAATAATATACAATATCCAATGAAGGTACCTATACATATTATTATTATGGAGCGATAACGTACATCAATTTAATTTAAGCACTTTTCGCACGCTCACGTGTCAGAAGCTGATAACATAAAATATTGAATGACCTTATTTATAACTATTGTGAGTTTGATACAATGTTGGCCGTTTAAAATTATTACCTACAATATATTAATATCCACGTAGCATAATTATGTTTAATCTACATTAAAATTACTTACTACCAGTGCAGTAGCCAAGGGACACTAAGGGCACGTGTCTCTCTCCCCCCCCCCCCACCTTGATTTTTTATTTTATTTATCCAAATTAGATTGGTCCGTAATGTAGTCTACAGAAATACCAATGATGTCATTAATAAAGTGAGTCGTAACTTGATGTACATTTTTTTAGTGGTGGGATGGAGAAAAATATTATAAATAATTTCACCTATTGGATACTATCAATTTTGAGATGGATGTGGTGACGCTCTTCTACCCCTCAATCTTAAAATATATAAAATAAGTATTCGTGCTATATAATGTGTATAACTTTAAGAGTGACTAATTAATAAATAATAATTACATAAGTTTCACACAGAAAAGTATCATTCAAATATAATGCTTTAAAAATGAAATAAAACTATATGTTTTAAAATGTAATTTTCAATAAATTATAAAAACCGGAGTCGAATTGGTGTCCCCCTCCCCCTCAGATTATACATATTATATTAATATGATACAAAGTGAGTCTATAAAATCAATAATATTATGTAGTTTGAAATCGTAAAAGTCTTATTTGGGGAAACATCACTAATTGACATTTGACTTCGTTCACCATTCATACTAGTCATATCAATATTACGATTCACTACAGGTGATGATAATTTTAGTTCATAATATTACTGTCTAAGATTCAAGCATGATTGAAATTTAAAGATATGAGACCGCCGTATATAGTTTTCAAGTTTCGTTTGATGCATACAATATAGAGAACTTCATTTTTAAATTATGACTTTGGAAGGGCTTAGGTATCAAAAATTGGAAACAGTGAAGGATTCTAACGGGTAGGGCAGAGCTTAAAAATATTGGCAAAAGAAGAGCTCTAATATTATGCAGACCTTAATATCGTATAATATGTTTAAAAACCATTGGTCCCTGTGGGCAGTGTTATCGGATTTCACTTTCATAGAAAAATTTTTTTTTGAAGTTCATTGTTTGCGGAAAAAGCACATTCCACATCGTTATAAACAAAAATAAAGTAGTAAGTTATAAATAAGTTTATACATAGCATTTTCAAAATTAGAGAAAAAAATTAAATGGCCAACTAGAAAAAAAAAATTAACTACGGCACTGTCTTACAATTTAAACAAAATTAAATAATAAGTACGTGTCCAAAACATGAAACATTATAGTTTATATACCTATATAACAAAATAATATAAGTCTGTACTTTACCATCACTCAGAAAACAGTCATAGATACTGATAAATGATCACTCACCTGCAAAGAACAAAAATTATTATAAAATGTATACATGTGATTTTCATATATTTTTTAATTATAATTATAATATTAGTCTTGTTATAAAGATATTAAAAAATATATTTATTATACTTATTCCAACCTGGAACAATCATCAATACAAATATTATATCGTTATTATAGAACTGAGTTTTTCACATTGTTATTCAACATAAATGCAAAAATAAACCTATTCAACATTGCACGTATTGGTGAAAACTATTTAAAATTATTCATTTCACTAATTAGTAAAAATATATAACATACTTTCCCTTGTTTGTATAATTTTATACTTCGCATTAAAATTACAAAAACAAAATATGTACTATTTAAATGTCAATTTGTTATTATGCTCTCTGCAGTGTTTCCAATGTGTAGGCATAATTTGAAAATAATTATAGTTTCTGTTTGCTTTACATAACAAAAAGCAAAAATAATTAATGCATGCAAGTATGAAACTTTTACTAATTTAAAATGTTTTTCAACTCAAATGGAAATTTCTAATTTGCTCACAAACTAGAACAAATAAAGTCTTATTTCATTAATTTTAAGTAACAAATAATTTAATGATTTTACAAATTTAAAAATAAAGAATAATGGCTAGATAAATCTACACTTGATGTTTTAATTTAAATATTAACACTAAAAATTAACAGTTCTGTGGTTTTATCTTTTACTAAAGTTATGCAATTTTAAACAATTAAAATCGTATAGTCAACTTCAACGGAAAACTTTAACTAGGTGTTAAAATGATGGCTATTAAAAAGAAAATAGTTTGACTTCAAATAATTATTACTTTAGTATATTAAAAACGTATTGAAATAATTATATAAATATTTTAACGAGTTCTCTACAATCAGTCAGGTACGATTTAGTATTTACTAATATATTAACCTATGTAAAGAATTATGGCTTCAATTGTTCCAGTCTCGAGTTTATAAAACATTAGTAAGGATTTTCATATTTTCTGGGTTAATCATATTTCCAACAAGTTTAAAATAAATGGCACCGAATTTTTAACTTTATGGTGAATTACTTCCATCTGAACAAACCAAATTTACTGGAAACTTGTTTCGTGTAACGTCACCAACGTAACCACGACGTATATGAAATTTAACCTTATTGACAAAGTTTCAGAGTATAAACTTGGCACACGAAAGTATTTCGCCCTTATTAATATACAGCAATATACAGAGGATAAAACGTTCACGTGAACAAATAATAAATATTCGCATTTAATGAAAATAATAGACATTATCCAAAATAAAACGATCAATAACGATCAAATGTACAGTATCTACTTTTTAAGTACCTACACTTCAATATACAAAGATCTCAATTCATATAACTCATAAAATAATATATTTCAAATCGATCTAGTTAATTCTTATAATATTATATTGTCCTTGTAATGTTAGTCAAATGTGTACGATTGAAAAAACTAAGGTGGCATTGAAATTTAAAGCTACGATACCATAATGATGTGTATAAATTAATTTAAATCAATATAATTAGTAGGTATATAATATTATTTTAACAGGTATTATTTACTGTAAATGTGTGTGTTTAGTATAATTGAATTCTAAATAAAGGCTTTTTTGTCTCAGTCTCTGATCAAAATCTCATACAAAATGCATACATCATTGTAATTTGTAACACAAAATAAGCTCGAAATCTGAAATAAAAAAAATAATTGCTACACCGCGTGATACAAAACTAATTAATCATTATTTGTATGCTTACATATTTTAATTAAACAGAACACACTTATCAGGATATTAGTTCACATTAATTAAATGACTAGAATAACGTTATATGTTTATCAATCAAAACTAATATTTATAGTGGAAATATTAATTATAATAATGTAGCTTATACTAACGTTTGCTTAATTTAGTAAAATAATTCAATAGATTAGGTATGTTACTATTAAATTCTATTAAAATAAATATATTTTAACTAAGAGCGTCATTATACTCCTGTTATCACGAATACCTATAATCAAACGTTATAGAAAAAAATCATTTATAGTTCATAAAATTGTACAGCATGGTTTGGAATTATTACAATAAAAAATGTCTATAATCTAATTTCCTACAGTAAACTACATCAATCATCGATTTACTTACGTTTCTATAAGTTATAACTAAATTGTATGTGCAATAAACATTATCTAATTAAAATATCGATACATTGTATACATTGCGATAAACTAGTTAATAACTTTAAAAAAAATATGATATTTTACTTATTATTGTTAAAAAAATTAATACATAATTTTAGGTTCTGAGCGGAAGTCTTGGTTGATTTTACAATGTGTGTGATGTTTTTTTTTTAGTGTAACTACCACCTACACGTTTAATGGCTTCAACTTTGAGAGTGGTAGAAAATGATTTCTAGTTGGTAATGACATAGATTAGAAAATCAAAAGTAACATTTCTCGATACTTTTCAAAAGGAAAATTTTTACACCCAACCAGTTTTTGACAAAGTCGAAATTGTTTATTTGTTGTAATTCAAAAAAGAAAAACTGTTGAGACTTTATATTTCCACCAGATATTTAAACATAAGCATTTACTGAAAATGACACAACTTTAAAAAAATTTGGATCTGTACTAGTTATATATATTTAAAATTGTTGACTTCTTTTAGTTTATTTTCGAATAATGTTTGACATTATTTTTGTTAGTGAGTAAAAAAGGTTAAATATATAATACAAAATTCCTCATAAGATATTATGACAGAAAATAAAAAATATCAAAAATAAATGTTCAATCATTAAGTCAACATTTTTATCTATTAGCATTTAAAATCAGTTGTTTATATACCTAGTTCATAAAAATGACTTGAAAATTTTAAAATTATTTTTTTTTAGCATCTATTATTTGAAAATGTAATATAAGATTCTTTGAAAGTTTTCTTACTAAAATCAAACAAAAAGTTTAGCTGGGTCACATTTATTTTTTATGAGAGTTTGAACTTAAAATTTCGCTTAGTTTTTTTTATATAGTATATTTTATCAACAAATTATTTTTTTATTATTCAATCAATAAATATTAAACGTAGAAATTTGAAACAATTCAATATTTCTTAAATTATCTTTGTTAAATCTGACTTAATCATCGATCTTTATTAAATCTACAATAAGATTTTTTAAATATTTTGACACATTTTAAGAAATTGACATTTTGTAATCTGTTTAGTTTTTTTGCTATACACGTTGATGTAATGTCTATGGTCTGTGAAAAAGTTTGAACATTGAACATGAGGTTCATCGTAAGTTATACATAAAGCATTAAAGCTATTTAAAAATATTTAAAAATGTATGGATTTTTAAATTAAAAATAATGATTTTGGTTAATTTGTTGTATTTCCTAAAATATTATTCGCAAGAACTTGAAACTTTTTACCACTACGTATTATTTACTTTTCTCAATTAAATAAGTTTCAAGCTATTTATTCAGTACGTCGGTATTGACTATAAGTCAATTACAAAAGTTCTTTACAGCTTGTATAATAATAGGTATTATAATAATGAATTACTATATTAGAATATACCTATGCGAATATGTTTTTGACTAAAAATCCGAACTTATTGTGTTACTTTAATAGTAAAATAAATTCCTGCAAGCAATATAAATATATGATAAAATATACTTAGTTACAAGGGCTGACAAACCTTTTCGGCTCAGAATCGTTTCTCATTTGTTTAACATATCCATTACAGTAAATTAGGTACTCAATAACTAATTACACTCGACACATAATAGTCATCATGAGTAGTACCTAATTATTGAGATAAAACCATATTCTATATTTCTATAAATAAATAACTAAAAAATAAAATGTGTCTGTTAAGATTCAGTCATAAGAATGGACTTAAAAGCGATTATTATGAAATTTAAAAAAAATGGTTCTAAAAACTTTAATATAATGTGTGTGTGTCCAATTATTTGTTATATTTATATTTGAATGTTAACTAATGCTATTTCCATTATGTAATTGTATAGTATTGTCATTTAACAGTAACATAATTTAAATATAATGAAACTTACTTTAGGTCTTGTCTCTAAAACAAACATAAACACAAATTAAAAATACAGTTATGGCTGGAATTTATTAACATTGGTCGTAAATCGAAGTTATAATGTTATGTAAGCACCTACTTGTAAGTTTTAACAAAATTAAGAAATGTTGCAATTTTGTACACTTTAGTAGTCTATTACTCTTATTTTCTAATCAAATTATGTACACAATTTGCAGCACTATTACACCATAAAAAAATATCTCCAAGAACAAAATTAAATTATAATATCTACTTCATGAAAAAAAAATTCCCATAGCGCTTATTATTTCAATTACAACTCTAACTTCAACATTTTTGCATACTCACTATATGAAACTGACCACCATGACAGTTATTCTCACACAGGCACCAGTAGAACTCATTTCAGAGGGACACAAATATCACGAATTGCCTATTGTCTTTCTAAGAGTCATATTATACAATATATCATACAACTTTATATAACCTACGATATTATTTCCATATGAATTAAAAACATATCGATTAAAATTATTTCAGTATATTATTGTCCACACTGCCACAAAATTGTCACCATTGACCTCAAGTCTCAATGAACAAGTTTCTCTAGGCGCTCCATAATTCATCAAGTTTATCGACAAACTGATAAAATCTCAACAGCTCTTGAAAACCAATAGGCAACAATCATACTGTTCTGCAGAAGTCCTAGTTCTTATCAGACATTTCTCAAGCACTAGATGGAGTTTGACAGGCAGGCCTGCTAAACAAATTATGACTCATCTTACGAGCTTTCTCATTTCTTATCACAAAATCAAATTTAGAAAATATATCGTTTTGTCGTTGACAGGATAATTATCCATCATCTACCCACCAAATCAATTATACCTGAGCTTCACAAGTCAGTGATTTAAATGCCGATCTTTACATGTTCACTACTAAAAGACCGAAGCACTATTCTTACTACATACGAGTATGACCCTGCTCTTTTAACCACAGATGGAAATTCAATTCAAGTTATTCAACTACTTCTGTATCACACAAACGAAATTGAAATAATGTAAGCAAAACAATGGCGAAATAAAATGAATACTACAAATATGCTCAAATATGCACAAATCACATTCACTTTAAAATAGATCTTTTCGAAAATGTCTTCAAATAGAAATAATTATGAACAACATCCCTCCCATCCCTGTCCGAACTAAAATTAAACATTTATAGGTATATGATTAGATACACATTTAACCTGCTGGAATGCTTCCTCGTTTTTTTAAAAAACGAAAATCAACCAATATATATGATTATATATCTTCGTCTTCTTTTGAATTCTAAAACATCAGTTTATTTCAAACTTCTAATATAGGTACAAGATAATCGTAAGGACTGGCCCTATGGAATTGCAAATCTAGGTTCCTGTCAAACCCTCTCTAATATCACTATATCAGACTAATTCAGTCATTCTAATCTATTGCTCTGGCGATAAGACACACCCTCCTTGGAACGTTTCAAAACTTGCCTTATCTAAGGACTTTCAAAATTGAAATAATAAGCCCAAATAATTTATCAATGATTTAATAAAAATTTGAATGCACACTATAATTATCTTATTTCTCTTGTTTCAGCTACCATCACAATCCCGAATACCCCATCCATAAAGACTTAAACGTGAGGTGTAGATACCAATAAATTTAATTGATATGTTTTACCAAGAGATGATTTCCTCATATAGAGTCGTCTATTTTTGGTCATGCCATGCACGTACCATCAATCGATTTATCGATTTATTGTCAAAAAAATTGTACATAATATTAGAATTGTCCTATTTTAAGTAAAATAAAATTATTGATTTCTTAAACATTTTCATAAATGTATGAAATTTAAAAGTCTAGTCAATGCATAGAATAACTATCCAGATTGTTAATTTATAATTTAATAAAAATTAACATTCCAATTTTTTTTTTTAAATAGATCTATAAAATAGGAGCCAAATCAAATTTTTAAGCAATACAAATAATAAAAAGTTATTCGCACAGTGGGAAAACCTGTATACCGATGTATAAGTAATATACTTTTACATAAATCATCTGTTCAATGAAAAAAAAGAAACCTAAAAACAAATTCAATTAAGACTTTAATGTTGCAAACAAAACCAATCACTAAAAATCAAACAAATCTTGAAACAGAACTAACAGACATTCTAAAAGTTAAATTAATAAAACTGTACGTTTCTCAAGTTGTAAAATCAAAAATGATCAATAGGTATAATAGTACGATGACGGCTTGCAGTAAACTAATTTTGATTTTAACGTTCATTAAAATAAACACGAGGTAATAATAATGAAAACAAACATTACAAATGTAGTAATAATAATATTCATTAAACGAAAATGGCTTTCCGATTGCTATCGCCGATCACGTCCTACAATACAGTCCACGTATACCTACAGTACCCTACGTGGATATATTTTTATTCAACGCACAACTACCGACGAGAGTAATGATCCGCGCACACACACAATGCATTTACAGTATATACGGTAGGCCACGACCCGCATTCCCGATTTTTTTACATCATCCCTTTCTCGAGCAAGAGGCGTAGTTATCTGCGTATTTATATTTTTCTCTGTGTTTGTGGCACAAATTTATTTATAAATATTTAGGCGAAAATGCGTGCTGAGGAAAATGTATAATTCAAAAAATAAAATATTAATCCGAATTCGCGGTCATAATATTAATAGAAATTCAAACCCTATTTTAAATCATCGTGTTCAAACGTTGAATTTGTTGATGCCTTCAGGAAAAAATGTACACCAAAACATATAATACTAAAAAGTCGGAATCAACAACTAATGCTTTCAAAATAAAATAAAAGATATTTGAATTTTAAACTATATATTATGTACTTTCATGCATTTAAAAAATACAGATGCCTTAGATATAGGACAGATATTTGGGATTCTACATTTAAAAGCAAAATTATAGCACATATTTTTCTTATTGTAAAGTTATTTTGCAGATTGTATATTTACTAATAAAAAATAAAAATAAATATTCAATTTGAAAAGCGATTCTAAAAAGTTAACTCTAAAATGGTGAAAACCACCCAATTTTCAATGAACCTTAAGGAAATATTCATTAAATCACACGATAAACATTAAAACTTAGCACAATACAAAATATTGTAACCTACCAACCAAAATGTTCCTAAAATTATATTTTTTTAAATTAATGGACTTCGCTATCATGAAAAAAATTAATCTTCTCTTCTGCTCATGCTCGACGAGTTAAGTGGATAAAATTGAAAGGTTTGTTATGATTTTAATGAGACATAGTGTTATCGCATACCTGACTATAAACACACTCTGTATTTTGTTGAATCCATTCTTTCGATCCGAAAATAAAATGGAAAAATATAGATTAGGCACCTCGCAAGACTTAGGATTAAATCAGTTATCGTTAAAAATATAATCGTTTAATTATCGTTACTCCGCGGATTTATACCTTCTCGGCACTTTCAGCCTGCACCACATACCGGTGTTGACGGAAAAACAAATCTCATTAAAACCCGATCAATTAACAATGTTATTTTCGTTACACGGCCCCGCTGAGGTTAAAACCCGGGTGGGATTTTTACCCTAGCCCGGCGCGGCCGTGTGCGGACAGCGGCGGGGGGGGGGGGGATGTTGTATAGTCGCAAATCTCACTCTCATCCCCTCCCCCCACCACTCGTCATTCGCATAAATCCGGGTTTAATAGCGCAACCTATTTTGGGTTTCGTTCCCCAAAACTACTTACGAGTTGTACGCGTGTACGTGCCCGCCGAGCGCAGGGTGTGCGAGTGCGGTGAGCACCTATACAGCCGCGGAGACACATGGCGGTAATAACGGTGTCGGCAGCAGCATGGGACACGATAGTTGTGGGCGACGGTGTTTTCTCCCGTCCGCCAGGATAACGTGTCCTGCCTGAATATTGGTGACCGGATGAATATAATATTACGTATTATAACGCGCGAGTGTGTATCATTTGGCTTACATAAACACACACGCCACACCGCAAAACGCGTCATACGTGATATAATATAATACACTTAAACGGGGCGGTGGAGGTTCATGAGACTGTGGAGAAAAACATAAGGCGTCGCCCATGTCGTAAACGAAAAAAGACGTTTGAATAGTGGTTTGTTTTTATACGAGTATGGGGTGGTAATGCCCTCGAAAAGAATAAATAGAGCTCCCGAATTTAAATTGTCTTAGGGCTATTATAGTACTGGTCTATACCAGTTACATAAATAACCTACACAAATTGATATTTTTTTTTTTTTTTATTAAATTTTTCTTTAAATGTACAATAAATCGTATAAATAAAGAAATATATCTACTCCTTTAAGCCTAAGCTTGTGATGGAGCTGAGAGTTAACAATAGTTATAATAGTAATAATAATAGTAATTTCAAATAGCAACATTAGAATAAAATAAACAGGAAATTAGAAATTTGGATATAAATGGATATTGCATTTAAGTGTAACAATAATTACAAACTACCTATAATAATATGTCCTATATTATACAGAATAATTATGATGAATAATAAAAAGTATATTAATTGTTTATATACCTGCAGAGCGATGATCTAATTAACGGGAAACGCTCAATTTTTTGTCAGTAAACACTTAAATTTTGGAACATATTTTTTAGTCGTCGCATAACAACATTATTGGAGAAAACTTGTATTTTAACTATTATAAAATATATAATATATATTACACAATTTCTTTTTCTCTTTGGAAAATACTTCTCTTCTAAGTTATATAAATGTTTCTAAACACTTCCATTAGAAAGTATTATTACAATTAATAAAGTAAAAACTTAAACCTATGAATATATTTGAATTTTGAGTTTAGCTTGTGATTAGAATATTATTTGATAGACAATATACAATATTGTGCTCGGTAGACCCGTATAGATAGTGCACACTGCACAGAGTCAAGAGTGTCACCATGGTTGTAGGTACTAGATAGTTTGGTCACAGAGTATAGTCAATATATATTATGATTAATTATAATTTTCTGTGGTAAACTGGTTAGGTTGAGAGATAATAGTTGCTAGACAGACCACAGCAGTGCAGCACCTGTCGGTAATCGTAAAATCCACTATTTATCACGATTTGAAATAGTATACTATCAATAGGCACTTGGGCACTAAGGTTACTATATCTAGCACATTTGATAGCTCTAAAAAATGATGAAAAATTCCAGCGGGCGATCAGACCACCCAACCCCCTTGCGTACGTCCCCGATTCTGCACATTACATACAGGGTCGACCGAATTTCAAGGAGCGAAATCGGTGGGGGACACCATGTTTGAATCTACTACACAACGATGAATCTCCGCCAACTTTTTTTAACTCGAAAGGCGAATTGACCTGCTGTGTAAGTACTGCAGTCTGCAATATTATAATAATACACGTATATAGGTATAGTTTCTACTAGAGCGGGTATACGGACGTCCGGTCGGCGTTTATGTGAAAAAGGGCGTCAATATTTTAAAAACCAGAATTCTGAATTAAACAGCGTTTTCTCTCTCCGCGAAAAGGACTAAAATATTGCTATAATTATATTAATATGAATCAGTAGACCGCGAAGCGTATAGAATTTTTGCACAGTGCGTAAAAAATGTATAATACACTACAGCCTTACAGTACACAGTACACTGTAACACTTTTATATAATATAGGTATACTGTGTACAGGTAGTTTATTGTTCCCGTTCGTCAATCCGCGTTGTATACATAATATTATAGGTATAATAGTATAATATAACAACAATGGACACGACAACTTTCGTCGTACTCGCGCACACACACACACACAAGCGTACGCGGTGTTTTAATGTTATAATATGTATAATTTTATATTATCATACGTATATTTATGGGTGTGTTTATGTACGTTTATACGTTATAATATATTATTACAATATATATGTGTGAGTGTGTGTGTGTGTGTGTGTGTGTATGTGTGTGTGTGCTGGCGTGTGTGAGAGAGTGTATATAATATAACATGCATAATGTATACCGGGATATTCGTCAACAGTGTGCGGGACGGGCGTGTACACACACGCGCGGCGCTCTCGAAACGGGGCGCGGGCTTTTCCGGGCGCAATAAATATCGAACCCACCCGCCGCCGGACTTGGGAGGCCCCCGGGGCACCCGTGGCTTTATATTCCCTTGGCTACGATTCAACTCCGCAGCGTTAATTTGGCTCCGAGTTTTCGTTCGTGTTTCAAATGATTTGCAGCGCGCTGCCTCTGAACCTCGCCGCGCCCCATGCTGTTTTTCTTGTTCGCCTGCTTTTTATCCCCACCCCCGCCCCGATCGCCCCTTGTCGATGAATAAAAGTTCGGTATTTTTCTATTTGTCAAATGACGAGTGTAGCAGAACTTCATAACACATTTTACCTACATTTTTTAGTTCAATGCACCAATGCCAAACACGTGTGAAAATAACCTAGGTATGGAGACGTACGTACGTATACATACCTGAAGTGTACCTCAACTCCATAATATGGTTACCTACTGTTTTCGTCATAATCACTTAACGTCAAATATACCTACCTATGTTTACTGACCACTGTAAAGGTTAGGATAATATTATACCTTTACGTCAAATTCGATAACATGATTTCCGGACATTAAGTTAGATACTTCAATGTTAACTGAACAGAAAAGTAACTAAGTCTAAATTAGCGTAGACATATTATTACCATACATTTTAAATGGATTCAATACAGATTTTTTTTAAGGAGTTATTTTTGAAGAGTGTGTGCGTAGTATGTTATCATTACAGTAATACACTAACGGCCTATCATTCCAATACCCAACAGGTCACGCGCACTCGGATGAACGTGTCCCAATTTGCAGTTGACGATTAATTTTTTTCAATCAAAAACATGACACACGTGTATACTTACTTATTATTCATCATACCGACAAAGCTAGTGCAAAAGTCTGAAAACATTTTATAATTTGATATAACAATATTGAGTCGAGATCGACAATCCCTCTTCTTTGATTTTTTGTTTCAATTCCGTAAAATCATAGTTAAAAAATTTTGAAGTTTTTACATTTTAAAACCACATTTTAACAAAAAGAATAAGAGTCTAAATTTGACAAATTTGAATGATCTACTGCAAGTAAATACCACAGACAATTTGAATATGTTTACAGACCATCTTACCGCAATTTCTACCTCTATATACGAGTCTTAAATCACGTTAAACGATAATTGTTTTATGTAATTTTCCTCCAATTACACAACAACTCTAACATGGAACAACTTAATCTGCTTTAAAGTTCGATTTCACCTGCAGCCATACTAAATTAATTGTTATATTTGGAAAAAAAACCGATTAGAATTTAAGTATAAAAATAAAAACTATTAGACAATTAGCTATATTAAATGAGCTCGAATTATTTACACATACAATGTTGGGTAATACTGAATCAAATACAATAAATTATTGAAATGGACAAATCTAGGGAACAGAGTTTAAGTATAAATGTGAGACATCGAGTGCTATTGTTTCCCAGCTAGTAAGTACCTACGAATTACAAAGTGTTATCGTGATTATCCCCGTTCACCAATCATATTGCAATATGTATACAAACGTTTTTACCCAGATACAATCTAAACTTACAAGACTATCTGAACACTCGGTGGAAGTGAATAATTCAATATATTTTATAATATTAATATAAATTTGATAATAATCTAAAATTTTGCATGAAATATGAAAACAAATATTAAAATGTACATAACAAAAATCTGAAGCACGTAGTGTGCCAATTACTATTATATTTTTAACTACGTATTTAACAATCGTGTAGTTCCTATATTATTTTATATTTGCCTTAAATTTTTATAGGATAGAAATAATAATTAATTTTATTTATTGTAGTGTTTAAAGTTTGTGCACTCTATCAATAACGTATAACATATAATTTGATATTTGGAACATAAATGGAACAAAATATTTCTTTGATCATATTAAAAATTTGACTGTCGTTTAAATGAAGTAAAAAAATCCATAGCCCCTCAATGAAATACTTTTTAAATGATTTGAAGAGTTGTAAGTGGATATCAGAGTCGAGTGCACTATCGAGTATCCCAAGCCAATACTACTATACTTGAAGAAAACGTCTAAATATTTATTGTAAACTTAAGGTTCATCTTGATATTTAGCCTTTGGCTGCTAATAAAGTTACCATATAAAAAATTATCAAATTAATTTGATTGAATTAAATTAACTATTAAGTAGGTAAACTAATTGCATGTTAAAATTTAAAACTGTGCTTCTGTACTTATACACAATATACGGTATCATATTCAAAATCGTATTTGATTGGAGTTACTCAATTATATTAAAATTATATCGTCAAAATTGAATACCTATATATATATATTATATTATATAACCGTATCTGGGGGTGCTCTTATATACATATTTAAATAATGAGATGTGGGATTTGGAGAAATTATTGATGCATATGACATTAAACTTGATATCTATAACAAGGCATTGAATTAGAAAATCTATTCTTAGTAAATCTCAATTTGTACAAAAAGAAGGTCAAGATTTTGCTAACATCGGATTCTGCTTGCTTATACATTTCTTTGTCAACTTTTCTGCTTTATTTTCTAACATAGTTAGGTTAAGTTTAGAAAATGTATTTAAATCGTGTTTGATTTCCAATCTATAAAGGTGCTACTAGGCATATTTAGGTTCTACTGCCAAAATTTAAAAAAAATAACCATAATAACAACGGCAACCACGGAATAGCTAACCAAAATATCCCCACACAATATATACATCAATGACAATAAAAATGTATTAAACTGATCACTTAGATAAAAGTACATATATTATACTACTTCCCATGAAAACTATTATTCAAAACATTTAAAATTTAGAAAACGGATGCTTTTTATGAGCTTAAATATTGACAGTGCAACTATATACGCGTAACAGAAATAACCGATAGACTTCGTACTCAAAATTAAAAACTACACAATTAGTGGCAACATTTAATCAGTACTAAGTTTTGAAAATAGACTTTACGATAATTCCTATTCTCTCTGAACACTTAATAACATACTTTCGGTCCATGGACTATTCCCAGGGCTGCTTTAATCCGTCGCTTGAAAAGAACTGTTTGGCAAACAAATCAATACGCAATAGAAGGAAACCAATCTAACCGTGTTTCTCTCGTGAAATAACGTTTTTTCCGCCCTCTGCTTTCTTCCAACTCTATGTCTCTCTTTTATCCTTTTTTTTCTCCTGTCTCACTCCTACTTTAGCTGGGCAAAACGAGCGACAAAAATACTACGCCCTGATTGCTGCGCGACCGCAAGCCGTTCTTTTCAATTCGCTGAGGTCGCATTAGAACGCTCAAAAGGCACTTGATGATATTTTCTCTCTACTCCACTGGCTTAAAGGGGACGGGACGAAACTTCCAGCTGCACTAATAGTATTGGGTAGGTGTATGTTTTTTCTCTTCACCACTTTTTTTTTCATCAGGGAAACGTACCAAAAACTATTTTATTGTATGTGTAGACGCCTGTTACTACATAAACAGGCCGTTAGGTCCAACGGTAAATAACGGGTTAAAGAACAACCAAACTCCCCCTTTGGAGCTTTATATAAATAATAAGAGCGTGTAGGCAGGAGGGTAAAAACATGTCGTAAATAACACCTTAAAAGCTCCCTTCTTCGGGAGTAAAATACCCTTTCCCTCATCTTCGCCATACAATTCTTCACGTCACCCGGCAAGCAGATTCATTGTGAAAAGGTCGCACCTGAGCACAAAGCTCTAAAAACTAGCATTTCGTTTTCATAAATTATTCACCTTGGTCGAGGTGGTTTTTCTTAGAAATATTTATGCTTTTTTTATCTTCCAACCATTCCCTACGTCTATGAAACATTAACCGTGCTGTTAGATTTACCGCCTTCAGAAAATAAACAATTTCCGACGAAAAAATCACATTTCCCTTAAAACTCCACTTCTTAAAAGTACTTTTCAAAAGTGAATCAAGGAACTGATTTTTCAGCTTTGAACTTTAAAAATTATTAATAATTCTCACGGAACAAGACACTTTGAATTCAACCACATAAATGTGCATAAACTCTTCATTAAAATATTACAATCCTTATTTTATTTTACATTATGCGAACCAACACTTTTTATTCCATACATACATTGTTAAATAATCATGAGCAAAAAACTTCATTGACAAATAAAATTTAAAATATTAACTTTTTTAGTAATTCACAGACTATATTATCTAGTACATCGTGGTAATTATAATGATTTAACAAAAAGTAAAATACAAATAATATATTATATACACACAGTGAATATATATTATAATATATAAACCTTAATATTACTTGCAGTTTTTTTTGTAACACTATTTTGAACTTATCATTCTTAAATATATTATAGTGTAGTATAATATAGTATAATTAATGCCTTTCAAGTTGTTAACAATACACAATATAATAAATTATCACAGTTTAATCATTACAATTGATTGACCTAAAGACATTGTGGTTATAATTCTCAAAGAGTATATAAAATACCTACCATGGGATCTATAAAAATCTGATTACTACTTGGAATACTGACGAGAGAGAAGATAGTTGAAGAAAAGTAAATAAATAATAAACAAAGCCAATAAAACAAAACATTGTGTATCGATAAATAATAATAAAAAAAAGATTCTGACCTTAAACGGGGAAAGCTATAAATTTTCATTAGTGTCGTTTTTACATTTTCCACGGGGGACAGAATAAAGTTTATAGCTTTGGGTTTTAGTGCCCAGAGTGAAAGTTTCGAAGCAATTCAATTGACTAAAATAATCGGATAACGACTTTATACAAAAATGGATTATACCAAAATCAATTATTTTAATATTAATGTTTAAGCTATACAATATTAAATAATTATTTGAGTAATCAATCAAAATATTTAAGATCTAAATCCTATAGTTATTTTAATAAATTATATGAGTTATCCCTAAAATTTAAAATGATTACCTATTTGATTGTGTTTTAAATTGTATTATTATACAATATACTCATATAATCCATGTATTCATAACTATACATCTTGCATTAGATGGATTGCAATGCATCTAACACAAGTAAAATAATCTATTTAGTTTTGAAAAATAACATTACTTCCGTTTTTTATGACTTCATGTATGCTGAATACACGTAATAAGCCCTATAATAAATTTAAATGGTGTTTTTAAAGATAATTTAAAAAGAAAAAACTGTCATTTGTATATTTGAATAAATATAAAATATTATAATATTTGATAAAAATGAAAATTATATTTTTAAAGGAGGTTGAAATGCTTTCACGTGAGATGATGAAGTAAAACGAGGGTAGGGAATTAGAATTTATCTAAAATTTAAATATAACTTTGTTGAAAAAGGTATCTTTATACTTTTTCTTAAATAAACACCAATGCGTTTATATTTTGCAGAGGAATATCATTATGAAATGCTTTTATCACGTTAACTGGCATAAGAAGGAAAGGTTTGCTATATTAATAAATATTATTAAACATTATTAATAAAATTAAGATTAATACATACATTCATTGCATTAAAATTGTCCGTTTTTTTACCAGAACATTGATATAATACAATTTGTTCATCCTTTGGAGCAAATCGTATGTATAATATAATTTTGGTTAGGTAAATAATACAATTGTCATTGGCTAAAATTTTAGATGGCTTTATTATTTTATTTTTTATTTTTTTTCGGTACTCTAAACTTATGATAAATAGTACGTTTTTAGAAAACACTCAGCATAAATATGAAACAAACAATATTTTATACTATATAATTGGTTTCATAATTCTATAACTGTATGTATTGACAACATACTTTTTAAATAGTTCATTAATTAGTTGAAAAAATAATTTTAAAAAGTATGTTAAAATACTCTCTTATATAGTTTTTAGGTATCACAATATAATTTTTAAAAACCCCTTATCACTGACCGTTTATCAAATATACTTCAATCGCATACTATTTAACTATACGTACTATTATTATTAGTTTATATGAACTTAACAAAACTCCGATAGTTAAAATACATTATTGACAGATAACTATAATAATCAATGTAATTGAAACCCAAACAACCAAGTATTTGCTGAAAATTTAAAAATGATAAATAAATAATAAACATATTTTATTTTTGGCATAAGAAATATGATACTTGACTGCATTTGAATTAAGTAATTATGTCATAAAATATTGAAAGTAAAAAAAATGTTAATAGATGACTATGACTAATCAACGATTAAAATCAGAGTGTGGTCAAAAATAAAGAATGGCAAAATGATAGTAGCATATAATTAAATGATGCACCGATACATAATTTACGGGAGTATAAGAGTTCGAGAGTTTCGAGTGTAAATTTCTATCAGTTGTGATAAACGAATGCGGACAAACATTGTATATTATGATCCCTATTGTGCGTATGTGTGTTGGCAAAAAAATAGAACTTATATTGTTGATCAATGTCAATTATATGGCTTAATTATCCACAAAAAGACATCAAAGGTAAGTTTGAATATCAATCATAATTCAAGAGACATATTTAGGAACACGCTGAAAATCCAGTATATATAATTACTATCTAGTTCGTCTTTAATATACTCTTAACTCTATAGTCCATATTGTAAGCCTCATACATTAATACGTTATATACGTAAAATCAAAAATCAAGTCAGGTCAAAGATAAAACATCTTTGACTTAAACTAATACTTGTACTCGAGAAACCCTTTTTGAACACAAATTCACACACACGACTTAAACTTGGTGAAATCTATAAATACACATAGGCTACAAATTATTATAATTTCACTATTACACTTCTATAATATTTAAGTACTTTAAATTTCATACGCATTATAGCTAAGGTATTTAACTTAGTTAAATTTATATTTATTTCTGTAACGATTAAAAAGTAATTGTTAAACAGTAAAGAAAAAAATCAAGTAGTGATTTGAGTGAAAAGTGCACTAACTGAGGGTATGCATAAGGTTATACATATGAACCGTAATTCCCTAATAGTACATTTTTTTAGTTTTTTTTTTCAAATATATGTTCATGGTAAAAAGTTTACACTCTGTAAAAAATTTGTAGCATTTATACAAGTTCCGTATAAGTTTTGTTTTTACGCATTTTAAAAACATTTTATGTTCAAAATGGATAGGTATTTAATCGATGTACAACCTCGATTTCAGTAATTTCACTGTGATTTAAAATATGTATCATCATTGAGGACTTGAAACTTTTAAGTACATTATTATATTTGACTATATGCAATACAATTTTCAGCATATTTAGATTAATTTTAAGCTAGATATTGCATATTTATACCCATACAACACCTACTGTATTACCAATAAAAAAATTAATTACCAACATCAATATAAATATTACGTAATAAAATCCGTTCAGAATGGTTTTTCGTATGACTTCTCATTGAATTCATACACGATATATTTGTAACAGATTATTATAATAATGACCTACTCTATGATGAGGTACACTTCACGTCTACTTAACAGCATAGCTGTTGACTACTTACCCATTTTTTTCTGAAAAAAAAATATTCAATAAATCTCACCAAGAGTGGATAATATAATTAAAAGTTTGACTAAGCTCATATACAAATTAAAACAGAAAATTGTTTGATTGTTATTCCTGTACATATGAAAAATAATTAGAAAAAAGAAATCACCTCTTCAAAGTATCGACTTGGTAAAGTGCTCAAGTAAAACCAATGTAATCATCCCTTTGCTCAGAACCTTTAAGTCTACATTTTTTTTTAAAAATAATTTAATAATTCAGTTAGGGCTTAAAACAAACATAAATCGTATTAAACTGTTTTTAACTTACTTACAACTTTGATAGTCTTTCAATATAGGAATATATATATATTATTAACTATATATTTTAATATATAACCATATATTGTATTAATAATATTTAAATCGTCTACAAAAAAAATGAATCTCAATTTATAACGTATTATACATTTCATAAATATATTATGATATGTTATGCTTCATATAGGTATTCATATTACATATTACATATTACATTGGAATTCAGTTGTTTATAGTCCAACGTTCACTGTTTTGTAAGATTTGTTTTAAAATATAATTTGACAGTTATTAGACTGCTATAACCCTTCTATTCATCATAATATTATTACAACATTCGAGATCATTCCTTCATTCGTAATTAAAGACAAACAAGAAGTAAACCAGAATTGAAATAAATACTGTAAACGCAATAAGCGAATATAGTGAAATTATCGACTTTTGAAAAAAAACAACATAAGAAAAATACATAAATTCTCTATACTTTGTAATATAGAAAATGGATTAATTTGTTACTACAAGAGTAAATAATTGCACTAAGTTAGTTATTTTACAATGATAAATCAATAATGTATTTTCAACATGATTCGAATGTTAAAATAATATTATGTGTTATAATGAAAACCGATAGCATAAACAAACTTCTACACATTTAAAATACTTTTAAATAATCCCTATTTTAATCCTTTTTTAAGCTGTGAAATATTTACAACTCATTTTTAAACGATAAACTGATAACTATTTGTCTTATTTCGTCAAAATGTATAATGTGTGCAATATTCTCAAGTAGGTAA
Organism: Myzus persicae; assembly: GCF_001856785.1. Taxonomy (NCBI): domain Eukaryota; kingdom Metazoa; phylum Arthropoda; class Insecta; order Hemiptera; family Aphididae; genus Myzus; species Myzus persicae. The sequence goes on along the minus strand of NW_019102258.1, from coordinate 22,893 downwards.
TATAATTAAACATTGATTTATACAAATAGTATGTGCTTGTATGTAAAATATATTCAAGTTTACCTACACAACTTAAAGAAACCATAGATATAAGTATAACATTAAATAATTATAACTAAATTGAATTTAATATGTTGAGGTAAATTTAGGTATCCGAACCAAAAAATAACCTTTGATTTAGTATCGTAAACCGAATAAATAGATTACGCATAAAATGATAAATATACTTAATTACTTTTATTTTAATTCCCGAAATATGAAATTGGTTTAAATGACTATGGTGAATACATTTTTGAAATAGTACCTATATGTGATGTGAAAAAATCCGATCAGTATTTTATGCAAAAATCATTCGATGTGAAAATGTTCAATGTGCTGATTCCAAGCTTATCCGCTTGCATATGCAACTGGAATACTAATTTTGGCCAAGCGTAAATTAAACGACTGCTCAGCACAGACCGAATTAAACTTGAAATTCAAAATTGAATTGACGTAATTCTCTGCTTATGTCCCATCATATACACACACTCCCAGTATCGCAAAAGCATTAAAATGCTAATTGATTTTTCTCTCCTACGCCGTGGATGAAAGCCCAATTTAATTATGATCCGCAGGCAAAGGCGATTAAATATAGCTTAGAATCATTTTCATATGCATATATAAAATAATAATAATAATAATAATAATAATAATAATAATAATAATAGTAATAAATTAAATAATATGACCCTAATAAGTATAAATGAAAGTAAATTATTTTGTTGCAAATTATTTTTTATTTAAAAATTCAACCATTTCATTTCCATTTACAAACAAATAGTACTTTTTTTTTAAAAACATTCAAATCCCATTAAATTGTCACGCTCAGTAAACCTTTCAGTCAAAATTAAAAATATATATATTTATGTATTATATACGATTTATATTTATTTTACATGGTTGGAACAAAAATTGTTCATAAATATAATTTAAAGAAATAAAAACCTAGTTTAGAAAAAAAACAATGTTATGTATAATAGACAATATATTTCATTACAGAATAGACCTTTGATGTAAAAACCAAACTTTCAAGTTTCAAAAGTATTGATAAACAGGTCAGTTTTTACTGTAAACTGTATTATATATACATAAAATATAAATAATAATTTATTCATTGTTTTAATATTCAATATTATTTGATAAACTTAGGAACATAAATATTCTAAAAAAATGAATAATGTATATTCTGTGCATAGTGAAAACATATTAAATTCAAAATATTCAAAATTATATTATGTAATACTCATAATATGCTATAATACAATACAGTAAAAATTGTCAAAAATAATATTGCTAAATGATGAATTACGATGAAGTTCCTCCAGTGGTCAATTTAGGTTATGTAAGTTATGTTATTTCATGTCATTGCTTTATTTTATTTTGTCCACTAAACGTATTGTTTATTTGCGTGTTAGTGATAGCCTAAAAAAATGATAAGGTAAATATTTATTTATTTATTTATTCAAAATATAATTTAGTTTTTTGACTATGTATGCATATTTATTTTGTAAGAAAGAATTGAAAAGACTTGACATTTTCAACAATTTCGGTTTATATTATTGGCATTTTTTAAATTCGAGCTTACTGTGTTTATTATGATGTTCTGTGCAAAGTCAATTTAATAATATATTAACTAATTTTAAACTATTTATACCACACACCTATATTCATACCATTCTACGGTACGTCGCGGTCAGTATGGACTTAATAAAGTTATATGTGATGTTTTTGGGAAAATTAAGTTCAAACTACTAGTTTAGTCAAGAAATTACTAACATACTAATAATATATTATAAACAAAATGTTTAGGAATATATACTGCTCCACCCGTATCCTACGAGTCCATCGCCCAGAATCGTTTTTTTTTTAATTCAATGGCTTATTATTATTAAATTTAAATTCAACACATCAATTAAAGTGACCCAGAAGCTCAAAGTATATATTATACTGTAATATTACTGTAATATAACAAATGATGTACTTTATAAATTGTTTAGGCAATAATATCTCCCTTATGGTATCATATCTAGTGATATGCCTTGGGAATATTCGCAAAAGAAAGAAATATTTAATTGGGAATTTATCAGAAATATTTTCACAACATATTTTTCTTCCCTACATTGGAATTTTTTTTTAATTCTATTGGTCTGTTAGAGGTGTTAGAGCTGTTAGAGGTTCATTGGATTAATTTATATGACTAATATGAAGGAATTAACATAACATTGAAAAAGTGTTACTTTTTTAATGTTTATTCAAAAAACTAAGCTAAATGTTTAAACAGATTTATTTTCTTCAATACCAGCTACTTTTGTGTAGAAGATATAAATATGTGATACTATATAAAGACATAATTTTTCAATATTCATTGAGAAAAGTAGATATACCATCATAAAACTAATCATAAAAGAAGAATAATTATATTTTGTTTGTGTTTGGATTGGCAATAATATAATTTTGACTTACCTACTGGAATTTTCAAATTTATATTAAAAATTCCTTTTTTTGGGAAATAATTATAATTTCCTTACTTTTGAATACCGGTAAATTACCCATCACTGATCATATCGTTTGGTTGAAAGATAACTGATAAGGTTTTCTCTATTTACACATAGGCACATGTATTATTATTCTGTTACTCTTATAATTTTAAAGTGAAACCACAGAAATAAAACTATTTAAAGAGAAGCCAGATATAAAATATATGACATTTTAAAAAAGTTTCATAGAATGTATTTGATCAGAATGTTTGTTAAGCATGTTAACATTTACGTAAGGTAACACTGTTTACTTACATTCCATATTATTGGTCGTCAATCAATATTGTAAATTCGATGAAAACTTCAAGATTTTTGTGAAAAGAAAGGATTTGTGCACTGACAGATGAAATAAATTACTGTTTTATGCAAATTTTAATGCTATGACGTAACGTATACATTTATCATTTTTAATACTTCTTAAATTATCGAACAAAAGGTAGAATACAGTTTAATGTGCAGTGATATTTAAACACAGATAGGTAAGTACACTATGCAGTATGTTTAAAATTGAAATCAATTATTATTTTCGCAAAGAATGTAATTCAATTTTTTTCGTTAATTCCTGCTGACCTATTAAATGATATAAAATGTGTTGATAATATTATTGTTTCCTACTTTTTGAGCGTATTAGATGATGAATTAGAATACAAATAGGAAAATTGTATACTCACTATTTGCAACACAACAACTTTAACTAAATAATAATTTTATCAAATTTAAGTATTGAAAAATGATAATAAAATTGAATACTGTCTATGGTGTAATTTGAATATCATATAATATAGGTATTGGTACTTTAAAAATATCAACCTAAACAATACAATAATCATACAATATACCTATACGGCTATACTGCAGTAACGGGACATTCCAACTCAATGAAAACGGTTCTTCTCAGAACCATGAATGTAAAATTATACTCCAAAATCATTATTCCAAAATCAACCCCTGACGCCAAACAATGTGTAGGGGCCCAGAGATTCGGTGATCCAAGGACCACGGCCGACATTTAAGCGTCTATAACCGTCCACCTTCACCAGAAACTGTGGGTTTCGCATCGATGAGTATAATAGCCACGAGAACAACGAGCCAAATCGCCGAACAAACCGAAACTGTCTTTACTATCTAGACCAACGGACAAAATAGGTCCATAGCTGAATACAGCCCTTTTTAGAGGGGGGGGGGGGGTCAAAGTATTGGCAGACCATAGACTATATAGACCGCATGCTGGCCACCTCCTATATAATATGACTTTGTAGTATTATTATAAGAATAATACAATCAACCAACGTGATTAGCGTATATGCCATAAATCCATTTTCGCATACAATAAGGCCACGCTCCATTTCAACACAAACAATAATTAATTTGTGTAGGCTTCTGGTCTATGTACAATAAAATGTAACTGAATGTCTTTGTGTCACTGTTAGTCTTGTAATAAAATATTTCACAAAGTCGTACTTTTTCGTAGTAAAGTCAAAGAAAATACAAACGTATTAAACTGAATTACATTACATGCGTGTATAATACATTTGATAAATTCAGTTAAAAAGTAATATTATTTGAAATATTTAACACCAATAAACACAAAAAGAATTTGAATAAGCATTACAAAATTGAAAATATAATACAATAGTTACCTAATGTAATACTTTGAAATGCCCTACCTATTGACAATTGCCACAGGTCACAGAATAGAGTGTATTATTGTTAATTTATTCAACATGGGTACGTTAGTAATAGCTATAAGTTACATAATATTACATACAAATATAAAAGCGCAGTACAAAAATCTAAAATGATAATTCAGTTAGGCCCGAATTCTCATGCATGTTTGTCATAATGCGTATTTTTCTAGTACTTCATTTTAATAATAATTGGTTTCGTTGTCACATTTCTTAATATATTTTGTTTTTTATTCCACACTGTTCGTCCGGGGGTGGGTTTTCTCTTCTGTTCGTCGCATTTTATCTTTTTTTTTTTAACGAAAACTCTATCTGGGATAATAAAATGGTCCCCAGGCGAATGATACACATTCATTCTTGTCATTCCGTTGAATTATACGTTTCACCCTCAAATAATAATTAAGATACGAAAACCCCGTTTTGAAAATCCACACTTTCTTCGTTTTGGTAATGTGAATAACGATTCGTTTAACTTTCTGGTTTCCCGCTGATATGCGTTGAATGTTCTGATTTTTGACACTTATTTATTAAGAAAATATCAAACAAAAAACTTCAAATAAAACAGTTTGAATATTCGTGCATTTCACTGTTTTAATATAGTTTTGGAATTCTGTCATAAGTAATTTAGTCTAATAATTAATAGAAACTAATGAAACTTATTGGTTTTCTTTAAAAAAACATTTACGTTGACTATACAAAAGAATAAATATTATTGTAAAACAAAAACTCTTTGGACTCTCTTTAAGCCTATATTAAATGTTATTAAATGCAGTAACGATAATTATTTAGCATTTTTTATAGCTTGACTAAATATTGGGTAAACATTATTTTAAAATATTTCCTTAACTTAAAAAAATGAACTATTATGAATTGTTTTCAAAACATGGACGGTAAATTGATCAAGATTCAACTATATAATATTTGAAATTCTAAATAAAAAAAATCGGTTTCGAGTGCTGTCGAATATTTTATATTTATTTTATTACAATATAGACACTGACCACCGTTATAGGTAAGTTACTACACCAACGAGACGTAACACAATTACCGTCATTCCTTTAAAAATTGCATTCCTTTCAATTCTTGTTTCAAACTCTGTGAAGTGTACAGCATTGACTTAGACTGACATATTATAATATTATATCCATATAGGTACATAGGGTACCCATACATACATACTTACATACACTGAAACACACCCTTTTACCTCAATATATAATCTCAGCCGTCATCTGAAATAATTTTCAACATTTTAAATCCCAAAGTGTAAAGACGATGTTGAATAATTCACGAGTTGAATCAATCTTGTTGTGATGAGTGGGGAACAGTGAAGGGATATCAACGGCACACAGAGACCCGGTGATATCAATTAATATAAAACTGACTGAGTAGAGAGGAAATAGGTTTGCTCGCTAACGAGCAGTGCGATGCGGTAGTCTTGGCCATTAGAAATTCAAATTTTTACTTGAACCCCCACCACCGCCGCCATTGTTGCTATGAACACATTACCAAGACCGAATAAATTACTTCTGAACGTAGGGGGGACCGCTTGTTACGCTTAGAGGTGCAAGTTATGAATGGTACCGACAACTTCCACGCCCGCCGCCATCCGTACTTACCACCACAAGTCACTACTACCAGTACAAGACAAGTTTGTATTGTCTTGTAGAAACTATTCAAATTCGAACAAGAGCTGAGCCCGATGGGACCGCAAACACGTCTCGTGATGATAATAGACTTTCTCGACGTTCGACCGCACCGATCCCGAGCATTGTATATTATTACATCTTCAACGAGCACAATAGTTCGTTGATTAAAAATGACACTATATCTATATATGTATCATATATACATGTAATATATATATCCGTAGTACTGAGTATTTTCTAATCATACTATCGTGGAGGTGAAACATCAGAATTCATTGGTTTTGTTTAAGCTCTATAACAATTATAATAAAAACCATTTACAAAATACGATTGATTAGTCTATACTCTATGTTATAACAATAGTAGTTAAAACGTTTTATTACATTTTATATTCTATAAAAAATTATAAATTAAGTATGAACAAAATCATTATAATATTATAATTAGGTAGTAAATAATTTAATAGTCACTGCGTATTAAAATTTAAAACACATAATTTGAATTTTTTTTTTTTAATTAATCAATCAATAACAAATAAGTACTTCAGTAAATAAAATATTTCAATGATTTAAAACCTGTAAATTCGAAATGTAAGCACATAGCGAAATATATTTTTAAACATTTAAATATATAATAGGTGTACTATTAATACTAGTCACAAGATATATTAAGCTTATGTGTTGTTACTATTAAGTACTTTTTGTAAATAATACGTCAAAATTCCTAACTCGTTTAAAAAATAAAAATAATGCCTAACGTTATTAGTATACATTTTATAACAATCGACCAATATTTATTTCAATTTCATAAGACATTTTCATAATTTAAGTTCTCTGTACTCCTTGATATTTTCCAACATTACTTTAAAAAAATACATTTATAAATTAATTTTACATAGGGGTTGAGTTAAACATATTATATAAAACATAAATTATAAGTTAATATTAATAGTATACTGTATACCTACTATTACTATTTTTTTTATCATAAGCAAACCACTTATACCCCTCAACCCATGTTTAAACCACTGAATACAGGTGTTTTGTAAGTATTCCCATGGGTATTCTCCGAAAAAATAACATTTTTAATTTCATTTTTGGTACCTATGTAAAGTTATCATTACAAATATTAGTTTTTATAAATATTTAACTAAATGTGAACATAAAAATAATCCTTATAAAATACATATTTGCTAGTGTAATAATATTTAGTTGTTTTTTTGCTATTTTGCTATTAGATTCACTGCCATATGAATGTAACAAAAATGATAAATATTTTCATATTCATTTTATTAATCTTTAATATATATTTAAATACTAAATTTATATATATATATATTATAATGTTTAACTCCACAATTTGGATCGAAAATATACATTTTTATTGATGATCGTTGATTAACTTATTTCACATACAATATTTGATACTGAATCCATAATGTAAATTTTTTTTATCATAGTTTACCATAGATTCTGAATACCCTATTAATAACATTCTATAGACGTAAACATTTGTCACTATGAAATGTTTCCCCCATAATATAAACGTTGCGATATAAACTCCTCTGCCACTAATAAATTACGTTTTATTATGATACTGTTATTATTTGGTAACCAAAAATTATTTTTCAAAAATGTTTTCTCATTTAGGCACTATTTAGATATAAAATAGAGGGCAGGTTTCTATAGGTTTAATGAACTAGGTTTAGTGGATTTGTTTGAAGACCAAGAGGAGGGGTTGAAATATGGGATTATGTTTTCCATTAGCGTTCCATTAGCGTTTCGGACACAAGGATTGGCCACAAGAGCTTTTCTGGGTACCACAACCGGAGCCCTTTCTCCAAAACAAAACGTCTCCTACGAGTATCTACACTGTTTCTCCGATTGCGCAACGAAATGTTATCCCATTGGGATTTTATTGTATTCGCAAAAAAATACCACTTGAGATATTACTTCTTTTCCCCCAGTGTATATACTTTTTAGATAGCAAAAATCCATTAATATGTTTTAATACTTATAAAGTTTTATATTTTTGATGTGTGTCTTTAGGCTTTTACGATGAGGACTCCTGCATATTTTTAATACTTGAACCTACGATCAATAACAATAATTTTATATGCATTTAATTCAGCATTAATTGACTTAAAAGTTAACACTGTTCTGTGTTAATGTTTACTGAAGAATAATGCAGGTTAAGAAAACCCGGAGTTTAACTGCGATAAAGCGGCATTGTTGAATATTCAATAGCCAAATAAATAAAGTTAAGTGAAAAATAAAAGGGAAGTATATTCTTGAAGTTCGTTGTATACTGATTACTGATACAAGTATATAACAACTCGAAAATGCTTTAGTACTTCAATTATTGTATATTCAATTTTTATAGACCACCGAGTTACTGTATTATGCATAATTTAACGCGGGACATGATAAATTAATAATTTGATATACACTTTATGATTATTGATTATGATAAATTATTCTTATACGTTATACTAGTCAAAATTATGAATATTATATCATCGTATACTTCGTCATATTGTTTATAGGCGTATAGTTAATTAATTACATACGTGAATAATCCGCATTTGTAATTCTACATAAAAATAAATAACCAACAATACTTAGGTAGGAGTTATTGTAATTACATAATTGTAATTATTTCTAACGTTTTTTGTTTTTTTGTTTCTTCGAAAATAATTATTCCTTAAATTTAAAAATGCTAACGATTCAAGAATTTCCGTGTTAAAGTACCATTCAGTCGAATTTTCAATCGATCGATCGGGTACAACTTTTTACACACTATCACTTTTGTGAGAACAAAACTAATAAATTTCATCGTAAAACCAATACATGTTAGAATGATATACCTGGTGTACCTACCTAAAGTATTGTACCTACACGGGCGATAAGGTCTAAAAAATTATTTGGTAAAATATACATTTATCATAAAGGGTACCTACCTACGAAATAGTATAACATGTGGGATGAAGATATGGAAGTGAGTGCATAATATTACTGAGATCCATGCATAGCTGCTGACCATAATATGCACAATATAGGTACAATGTACACGGAAAACAAGACGGGAGAATAAAGGCTCAGATAAAAGATATTTATTATACGCCTATTATGTTACTATTATCGAACATTTTTAAAGTTCAGATAACTTTGGTCAATGTGAATTTATTTACGTATGTTGGTACATAAAATCTACTTATAATGAATCTTATAAAGGTTTTGTTGTATTTTATTTTAATGTAAGATAATATGATTAGGACTCTAAACCAACACGTTTAACAGTGTGCTTTAAAACCACGTCCACTGAAAATGTAATAATTAAAAAATCACCATAGCTCCATTAGCGACCACGTGTATTATAATTTGAATTGATCGGATATTATGTAAAACCAAAACACAATTAAATAACAAGTATATTAATTGTACATTTTGTTTTGTTGGCATGTTCGTTTTATGAACAAATATTTAATGGCTTATTATTTTTGAAAGGCGGATGTAGATTTTATATCGTTGTATTAATTTTTTTTTCAAATATTATTTGAAAATAAACTTATTTTTTTCATAAAAAATAAATTACTTGCATAAACTCGTACATTATGATTACATATTTTTGATTATATTTTTAAGATATTGAATAGTTGAGTACTAAATTGATTTGTTTTAAAAATGATAAATTGTAAGACGATCCTTACTAGATAATGGCATTGCTTTAAACGGTTATTTGTTCTAATAATAAACTAAGATATTTTGCAGGGGCATATCTAGTTATGCTCCTCTAGACTCAGCATCAGACACCTATGTTGTTTGATTGTATTCGGTATGGCAGTATTTATTCGAATGATAAATTACTGTAACAACTGTTTAGTACAATCCATCACTGATTTATTACAACTATCGTCATATTAATTTTCAAGAATGTCACGTCATATTCAATTGTCAAAGAGAAATTAAAACAAAATATTTTTTTTCAAATTTGACAATTCAAGTACATATTATATTTAATACGTCCTCGGAGTAATTTACTTGGCCCTAAGCCAGTTAATTATCGTGAGATTACAAAACGAAGGTATGGACAATAATCGTTTCGTGTGTTTTTTTTACAAGCTATATGTAAGCAGAATTTTCTGTTCTGATTATTACTTTTACTGTGTTATTTTGGGCTAGCCCGTTTTACTATGGAAATAAATAATAATTAGGTCACCAAATTTTTCTTCGATTCAGAGGGGAACGTTATTTATTTTCTGATCTAGAGACATGCAGTGAAACAAGTATAAATGGTGTGATTGAATACAGTCTGTAAAATCGAAAACTTTTAAAAATTATAGGGTAAGACAATATCCTGGTTATTGCAGCACAGCAATAATATACAAATCACGGATTCGGTTTCCCGCACATGCCAGGAATAGTGTCAAATGAAATCGTATTATTAAAAAAAAACGCAAACAACCACCGAAACAAGATGTTATTATAGTGGCAAACCTTTTGGACGCATATGTAGCCAATCTGCCAACGAATAAACGAACCCCACTCCGACGTAGTATGCAACCGAAACGATATCGTGCGACGAAAACGATCTCATTAGTCATGGATAGGTATGTAAAATATAAGCATACGCTTGCACAAAATATGCAGACGGACATTTAAGTCTCCTTGCAGACGCGGCCACGAATGCTGTATTAATATTACACTAAAATAATGTAATATACACATACTGCCGAAATTCGATATAATTTGTCGTGTTTACTACGACGACTGTTCGTAATATACAATAAATCATAATTATCTATCTGTATGTATATATAGATAAATGTTTCTTTGTTTGTCCTCTATAGACTCAGAAACTAATGGACCGTTTTCAATAAAAGTTATACCAATAGATTCCTTGAGAGACTCGGATGGTGTTTATAACTATTATTTCTCTAACCCCTATAGGTTTCTATAGGGTGACTCATTCGTTAATTTAATTTCGTCTCTCGAAAATCGAATTTTTTTTGTTTATTTAAACTGTTGCCATTATTTACATATTATTACACTACCATTGTAACTAGGTAGTATAAATATAGCATATAAAAATTTAATAAATATTTTTTTTTAAACAAATGTCGAATTTAAATACTTATGATATATACCTATTACAATTTACAATAATTAGGTACTTTAATGATTTTCTTTTTAAATTCTGTACATATTTTTTTATATAAACACGTCATAAAAACGAATATCAATCTTAATGATATCGAATTTACGTCAGCCTGTAAGCATTCAATTAATCTTTTTCCAGTTTTTTTGTGTTTACATCAAAAATATGTCCAGAATTAAGAAGTGGAAAATCATAAAATTATGTTTATACTATATATTTCAATTGAAGCAAAACGGAAAACGATAGAAAGTTAGATTAATTTTAACCCATGGGCGCAAAGTTGGGCAATCCAACTAATTACATATATACGTCTTTAACTGCATGATATATTGTAATAAATATAAATTATACGATGATAATATACAGTAACGTTTTTTTGTTATATTATGTAGTGTGCGATATGAAGGAATTTTTTTTTCAAAAAACCCACAAGATTCAACTCAGCCCACATCCCCAACACTACTACTGAGAACACTGACTACCTCATTTAACCGCCAGAGCCGGCTTTTGACGGAGGACATTAAAAAAAGATACCACGTGCCCCGCTTTTCGGGGGGTACCTAAAATATTATCTTAGAATTCTTTCAAAAACTATTAAAAACATTTAAATGATATTATATTATTACAATGCTACCACACTCGTAATGGAAAGAAAACCATTTATATTATGTCGTCGTGTTTTTTTTTTTATTTTAACGTTACGTATTAATAACAAGCAGTACGAGGGAGAAAAGTGTAGGTGCAATAATGTCACACAATTTCATTTTCACCCGGTCCGCGAAAATTTTAAATCCAGCCCCGTCGACCAACAGTCTCGGGCCTAACCCGACCGGGGGCGGACGAACAGACTGCGTGCTATAGGCACATATGACACTTATGACACACGTAGTCGTGTCGCAGACGTAATGTCTGTGTCGGGGTAACAATATTTTACTACACATAAGTACAGTGGACACAAACCTCGTTTGCTGTGGACGTTCGACGACGACGTGGCAGCTCGGCCGGCCGGCAGCACGGTCGTGGCGCACAACAGCAGGACACCCAGCCGCACGTACAACGACAGCATGGCTCATTTGCAGCGCACATGACCACCGACCACCATCGTTCACGTTGTCACGCGGCGTCGAGATCCCTCCGCGGAGCCGGCTTCTTATCATACGCTTCGGCACTCGCACCACATCCGTCGTACCATCGTGCGTACGGTCGGCTCGCGAACCCCCCCGGCGGGCGCCACGACCCCCACACAAGTTGAAAACCGATTCGCGTACGGCTCTGCAGCGACGGGTGCCGACAATACAATACTATATCGTGATATTGCGACGATAACTATGATAATTATAGGTGTATTATATAATTATTATGTTATGTGCGGACGGCGCGGCGACGGAGACGACGGTTATATGACGTGTGTGTGCGTGTGTGTGTCAGTGGGTTCGTGTGTGTGTGTGTGTGTGTGTGTGTGAGAGAGGGTGTCGGCGTGATTTGTCGTGTGTGTGTATTTGTGTTGAGTGTAAATTATTTTTTTATTTTTTATTTTTTATTTTTTTTTTTTAATTATTATTATTACGAAACGATAGATCGAAACCCTATGCGCGAGAAACCGGGGGGCGGTCTCGGAACAACAGTCGCACAGCGTACAGTTCGCCGATCTGTGTGTGCAAGGTTCCGCGTTACGGGGTACGGTGGCGCGGGCAGCCGTTCACCGGCGCTTTTGGGTCATGCGCGCTGCCCGGGCGCCTAGGGATAACCGCCGCGTTTCGCCGCCGGGACGCAGCACCATCTCGGCCCGGCGGCAGGCGTGTGCGTCATTGCCGTCCGCCCGCCCACCCACCGCCGTACACCTGGCTCCCGCGGCGAGATGTGATCGCCGGTCGCCACCCCTGCCGCCGCCGCCGCCGCCGCCTGCTCGCCTGCCTGCCTGCCTGCCTGCCCGACCGCCCGACCGCCTCTCCGCCCGTCTGCCCGCCTGCCTTTATTCGCACTCGACCTATTTCAGTTCCTCTCCCGCCTATAATAACTCGTGTACTCGTGGCGGCGTTTCTCTATACACTCTACCCCTCCCCCCCCCCCCCCCCCCCCCCCCCACACACACACACACACACCACCGCACCCGTCATCGTCCCATCCCCCGCCAACCCCTCCAATCGTTCCTGCCTGTACGTCCACTGCCGTTACCTATCTCTATCTCGCTCTCATCCACTCTGCAGCGCACAGCGACGGCGGTGAATGCCACCGCGGAGCCAATCGGTGTTTTCGCATAACAATGGTATATCGCCGCCGCCACATATACGCTCGCGACAATGATACTTGTCGTGATGGTGGCAACCGACGTGGTGGAGGTTGATGTTGGAGGTGGTTGGTAGTGTCAGTGGTTAGGGCGGTCGAGGAGATGGATGGGGTAGAGTCGGCGGTGGTGATGGCGTAGAGTGATGCCCACTCGTCTCCCACTCCTGCGGCAGTTTTTCACTTACATATATTATACACATGTATATTACGAGACAATACAGCTTTTCCCTTTCACCACCACTATATATATATATATATATATATATTCGTTAGGGAAAATTTTTGACCGCGATAATAAAAAAAAAAATATTTTTAAATACAAAACCATTTTAGTTTCCATTAAAGAACGGAGAGCGTATATTTTTTCTCGGATTCCTCGATCATTTGGCCCCTACATAATCATTGGCTGCCATACATAATAATTACAGGTATAGTGAAATATTCTGTTCGCTACATATTTCAATAGTTCTAAATACCATAAGGGGTGCCTACTACCTTATAGTAGAAGAAATTAGATAAGTTTTTAATTGTTTAACGTTGCAACCATAAGAAAAATACCATCTTAAAATATTTAAAAACATATTTAGGTTAAACACGTCCTTTTGAGTATGTACCTATAGTCTGTACTAACAAAGTAACTATAACGCAATTTGTGTGTAGGAGTATAGTGAGGGTTCGTAGGTTATGAAAAATTGGTAATAAACGTTCAATCCAGCAACAGCAGACGACGTAAATCCGTCGAAAGAACGACAAAACTAGAACTGATGTTAATAATGCATTAATGTGTAATATAAATACGATTCAATGATCAAACTCGTAATTAATGTTCAAGTACTGCATGTATTTAAACAAAAGTTTTTTTTAAATATAATATTGTTTTTTAGAAATTTCAAATTAAATTAGATTTTATTTAAAAATAAATAAATTGTATCTTAGGTTAGGCCAATTAATGAGAGGAAATTTCATTCAAATTACATCAAGTAAAATTATTATACACTATACTCCAACTCAATATTATACTATCGTACTATGATGTATTTTAATTTTTAACAAACCTACATAATGAGATTTCGAAACGTGGATCCTCGACATTGATGTAGCGAAATTGCCTATCCAGAACGCCGTGTGATCATAATTTTATTATTGAACAAAATATGCGACTCCTGAGAATCGTGAATAACATTTTTTTTAAAAATGGTACAATGGATGCAAAAACTTTGTTCCAAAAAACAACGAACTGTTATGTTGATAGAATGCACTGAAACATATACCTCAGATAGATGCGCCGGAGCTAATGGCATAAAGTATTTTACTCTAAAAGAAATAATATATAAGACAATACAATGAGTACGATATTCATCGAATCAAATAGTTATAAAATAATATAAGCCACAACACAATACTGATCTCCTTGCTGCCACATCATGTTTAGAGGGTCTTACCATTATTCTCCTATAAATCAATCCGTACTGGCACATAAAATATTATATTATTGTAGACATGATCACACCTTGATTTGCATGCTTAAAGCTGCAAATTACCATAAATCCTCGGGTGACACTAAAATATCTTGATTAATTGTAAGGACCTTAGTTAACTATATATTTGTTTTTATCTATACTATTATATATGCATATCATATGTATACTTAATAATAACCTTTGATCTTGAAGTGTCTATATTTATTTATCATTTATGAATAATTTTGTTAATTCTTATTAATGAAATATAGTAAATTTATCAACCATGTTAAATTACTGTCGGCGTTAATAGAATAATACATAATATTACATAATAATAAGGCAATATACCGTTTAAATAAAAAATGAAAGAATTTTTACTAGAAATAACTTGAATGAATTACATAGTTTTTATGTTTATGCAAAGAAATAGTTAGAAGTACATTAAGTTAAATTTTAAATTAAAATTTTAGAAATATAAAATATGTTATAGAACGAAATTATTAGTTGGACCAAGATGAGTAAGAAACTAAAAAAATATAATATTTTTTAATCAAACTCGTGCCTGGGGACGTAGAGGAAAAAAAATTAAATTTCAATTAATGAACACATAAAAAGCCAAAACAGATGAAAATATGAAACTGTTTATTTTGTAAAAACAAAATGATAAAAGAATTAAAGTTTTAATTGGATGTTTGTAAAAAAATGTTTACTTTTGAATTTAACTCGATCGCGAAAAAAATCAAAAGTATATATTTTTTTACATTTATATATTATATACGTATCACCAAAAAAAAATTAACCATATCACACAAATTATTATTATGTATGCTTTATGAATTAAAAAAGAACTAACAAAATATTATTATGTTTGTTCGTGTTATTTAATGGAAATTGAAAACTAATACCAAAAATGTTTAAGTTAAAAATAATTTTATGAACAAAAAACTTAAATATACCTAATATTTTTAATTAACTTTAAAATTTTTTAAATTTTAGCAGCATAGTTTACATAATTTATTCACTTAATTTATTCATATTCACTTCGGCAATTTCAACCACATGATTATTTTGAATTTAAATAAATGATAAATGTTATTCGTGTCAGAAGTAGGTACATACATTCATAAAATAGTCATCACATCGTTTATAATTTTAAATGGAATAACTTAAATATAGGGATTTAATCAAAAACACATTAGAAAAGTAAATATGATTGTAATTACAGGAAATCATAAATCGCACAAATTTCCGCAAAACAAATGTACATTTAAAAAGCGAATGACAATTAATAATATTTGGAAACGCAATTCTATAAACATAATATAATTATTATCTTGTACGGTTGTACCTAATTAGTAATTACCAAGATATTTTTCATTCTGATAATTATATTAACTTATACATTAAACTGAAAAGTAAAATAACAATTAATTTTTGTTTTAGTTTTAGTTTACAAAAAAAGAGATGACAATATTTCGGGATTTAATCAAAATTAAATGAGATTATAAAAAGATATGTATTATAATGTTTTTAATTTATCATTAAAATAGATATGTAATATACGCAATTATATTTAAGGTCATACGGAAAGTTAATAACATTAACTCTCAAAATGTATTAAGCATAATCATTAAAATTAAAAAAGGTGGCTAAGTAGGTAACTTGAGCTACCGAGTGTATATCTCCATTGGGTAAGTCAGTCACTTTAATATTGTAAGTATTGAATTTTGATTCAATGATAAATCATTGCATGCATATGAAAACAATTCTGAGCTAGGAGTTAGGACACTATATTATTATAGTACAGTCACTGTCTAGTCAGCCTATTAATCTCTAAGTATATCTTAATATGATGTATTTATATTGCTATTATAGTAATTTTTTTTTATCAACAGTAATACATAAAAATATTTTTATTAGTTGAATAATTTTTTGCTTAAAAAATTACATTTATTATATTATCAATACTCAATTATTAAGGTGTTTATATTATATTATTGTTATTAACCTTTGGGTCAATACCGACTTACCCTAGAACGGAGTAAATTGGTGCATAATATAAATACGCGATATAGCATAAAATTAATCTAAATGTTTTAAAAATGTAATTTTGTATATAAAATATAATATTATACTTAAAAGTTTCCAGTTCAGTCAAATAGTATTATATGGGTATAAATATACAATATGATAATACACGGAATGCCAAAAAGTGTCAAATTCCTACGATTTATGTGTTTTGAATTACAAAAAAATAACTAAAATGATTAGGTAGGTATTTTTCGTTTAAATATCCAACCCCATCAAAACATTGGCTTGAAATGTCTAAAATAATGGGAACATATATTTTTTTTTTTTAGTTCCTATAACAACAATTTATGAAGAACCTTTTATTAATTTTCACCACTTAAACCTATCAAAAAACTATATTTGCGTAAAAATTCCTCTTTTTTTCAAGAACTGGTCATTTGTAACTTTTGACCCACGCCCCCTGAGTACAAACTAGATTCACATTACCACTAAAAAATATATTTAAGTTAAAGATTAAACATTTTAACTGTCCCAACCTGGTGACAGAAAAAACATATCATTGTAAAATCAATACTTTCACGGATCTATATATTATATCTCTCTGTCTACTCACAGTCTAAGTCTAACATTTCAAATGTTTATAGATATAGCTCAAACCTAACCAAAATATTTTAAAAAATATATAATTTTATTATATATCTAGATAAAATACAAATATAAATATTTGATGAATACTATAGTTCTACCGACTGCGGCTATTCCTATTCGGATATCATATTATACAATAATAAGTGATGCAACAAAAAAATAAAATCAATATTACCGAATACAATAATATGTATTTCTCATTGCACCACTGAAACGACTATAGGTATAAATACTATATTATACGCATACGGATGCTATTCGTATCCCTGCATGTTGCTCCCNCCCCCTCCCAATCCGTTCAAGCCATGCGCGAGATTCGTTTCGGGCCGTTTTGCAAGTTGACTTCGCACGACGACGGCAAAACAAACGGGAAAACTGCGGTCCCTACGTGCGGAAAACAGCCTCATCCCTCGAGCTAGTCCCCCGTGGTCACCCAAGCGGCGATGCTCGGTAAAGTATATTTAGATTTTGGATGCTGCTTGGCCACACTATCGTATATTATGGGTAAGCATACACGTGCGTGTGTGTGGGTCGGATCTATGACATTAAGTATAACTGTCTTTGAATAATGTATATAATTAGTTATTATATTATTATATGGGTCAGCCGACTGGAGCTATTCAAGAAGGTTTCCGCACGTTTAACGCTGCACGTGCAGGCCACATGATGGCAAAAAATTTGTCTTTACATAATATAGGTATTAATATCCGTGTACACGGGAACTTATAAGGATACAAATCATTATATTTCATATTTAATTCTAAATTAATCGTTTCAAGTATCTATATTTTGTCATTTCACTTTATACATAACCGCGTATAGGTTATTAATTAAGATGGTAGTAGATAATAATTACCGAAATCTGATTAAATTAAATAGTGCAATTCTACAAAAAAAAACCTACATCTTCTCCTTTAGAAATTAAATTATTCAGATTTTTAGAATATTTAAGTTCGCTTTACAGCCGAGTATTTTCAAACATTAAGAAAGATTTTAATAATTTATACTATTTAAGGAGTATCCTGTGATAGCACAGACTTATTTTAGATTCTTAGGGGTGCGTGTGTTAGTTTTCAACAATGTGTTATTGTTATATTCATATATGAAGTCACCTTGGAGCAGTAAAAATACTTCGATTTTTAACGTGAGGGTGGTTTTAGGTGAACATTTTATCTAGTATCTGCTTAAGGGGTTCAAAAATAAAAATGTATAATAACTATACAGTGATACAGAGGTGTATGAAAAAAATTTATATTACCATTTTCTTTACTTGGCATAATTTTCAAAATATTTTGACTCTTTATAAACATTTGAAAATATCAGATTCTTTTATTTTTTTTTTCGATTTATGTGTGGTAACAATATTAAATGTTTGTTTATAAGTAAACAAACTTGACAATTTATACAACCTACATAATAAGTAGTTTTGACAGCAATTAAAAAATATATCAACAATTCTCAAACAATATTTTTTTTACTCATTTGATATTTTGATGTTAAATTGATAAATCGTCAAAATCTTGAAATTTTAATAGTTATTTTATAATTAAGAAGTAATTAATTTTTTAATTTTAACACCTATAAAGCTTAAAAGTGTAACACATAATGATTCCTCATAAGTTTTTTTTTACTGGAGCTGAAAAAAATGTTTAATAAAAGTCCAGTAAATCATTTTTTATACGAGTGATTAAAGTTAACATTTTTACCATTATACTACCATTTTTACAAATTATTAATATTGATGGATTAACACTTTGAGTGCCGAAATATAAATATTAATAATAATGACTAACACTTTTAAGTCACCATAGTCACCCATAATATTTCTTATAAATCCATTACCATGAACCTTATATCCTTAAATACAAAGTTCAATAAACTCAAAAACTACTCGCATGAATTTTGATACTGATTCGTCAACATTTTAAGAAAATTATCCACGATATAATTTATAGAGGAAAAGGTGGTTCTAATTTGTAAACAAAAGTAAAAGGTTATTACTCCACAGGCACACCTTAAGTAACACAAAAAATTTCGAGAATTTGAAAATATGGTCTCAGCGTTTATTTAAAAATTTCAAAAATCAGATTTCGAATAACTATTATTTCGCATAAATAAATAAAAAAGGGGTGAACATGCTTGGTACATATATGTATGCTATTTATAGGCATTTTAAGTTTTCTATACTTACAGTATATACAAAGTTACTCATACGTTTTACATCTTCCTAAAAATTCCTAAGTACATGCCTATTAAAGAGACATTTTAAGACACTTAGACAATACTACACAGAATAATTATTCAGCAGATCAAATTCCCCGATTTTTTTTTTAAAACTTTTTTCCATATATGTTGATAAAAAAAATTTTCCTAGGCCAAAATCTTTTAAACTTAATGAAAGGTACTTCGTTAGTTGTACTAGACCGATTTAAATTTTAACATAGACATTTACCACAGGTAGTTAATATTACCTATTTGAAGATAAGGAAAAAGAAAATAATGTGTGGTTTGGTGTGGTGAGGAGTCTGGCTTCAGTCACTGATGTAGTGGTGTGCTCTGAATTTCAGCACCGGCCGGTGTCACTAAAATTCCCGGATGGGTAACCGCCCAAGTCCTTGCCGTTGCCAAACAACACGTGTTTAAGCCATCCATATATAAACCGTACTAAGCGTACAAATCGTAACCCTTACAATAGCTAATGGCCATAGTTGCCGGGCTCAAGATCAATAAAAAAAAATAATGATAATCTTCCAAAACACCCGTTTGTGTTGGTGTTCCAATAATATACATTATAGAATATTAGAATGTATGGTATTGCATATTGGTATATTGCATAATATTAGGTCATAGGATAAACTATAATATCATACAGTCTAAAACAGCGATTCTCAACCGGGGGGTCGCCAACAATTATTTTAGGGTCGTCAATCCATGTGGGAAAAAAATTGTTTCACTTAGAATCTTATAATTAATAGTAAGTGTTATAATATATATATATATTTTTGGATAGTCCGGTAGTCGATAAAAACGTTCATTGAAGTGTACATAATATACCTTTTTTGTGAAATATATATACACAAATAAATACAATAATAACAGTTGGTTCAATTTTTTAATGCTTACATTATAAAAGGGTCGTTGGACATCTTGGTGACATTATAGGGGGTCGCGAACTCAAAAAGGTTGAGAATCGCTGGTCTAAAATATCCCAATTACATCCCAATACCTAGTCGCATTATATAACTGACCTATAATGAATGATGTAGGTGGCGGACGGACAACAATATACACTTGAAATTATGACGTAATCATGAAATACTGTCGAAAATATTAATATTATATATTATGGACGCCCAAATATGGTTTTCTATACGTATATAAAAATATATCCATATACTTGTAGACAAGTAAAACAGTACAACACTGTACGCTCTGGTGCGTATGACGACGATTGACAGCGTTTCCAATTGGATGCTGAAACGATTCCGTGGAAAGCAGAACTAGTTGAGAAAACCTTTGAACTATCAATAATATTGTGAAGCCGACCACCACGCTATCCGACCGTCTGGCCTCCGCCAACCGACACGTGATGCATTCGATAAATCGTTTCAAATTCGTGGTCGTTTCACGTCCGGCTCGATGCCCTCGTTCGAATGGAAACCGTTTTTACGAATTCCGAACTGAGCGAGAAATATGTTCACTGTATACACTCTCCCTCCCCACGACCGATGGGTAGGTACAATGTTCGTGGTTTTTCTTCCATTCTGTTTCCATCAATTATTTCAACTCAGAACAAAGTTTTACCACTTATAGTGTTATTGGTCATATAGTTGTATAAAATAAAAGATATTCAACCACTAAAAACGTATTAAATAATATGTTTGTGTGATTATAAATTGATTAATATGATAATATGTTAACCCAATTATAAATATCTTTGATGGAAACTACGAAAAAAATATAATTCATAATATAGTATACCTGGGTAATAAATAATAATATCTTCAACTCGGGACGCAATTCGTGTAACCTTTAGACCTATAAGAATAGTACGCAAATCGAGGGACAGGTATGCGATTTGTGTGCACTGCTGAAAAATAGACCGGCGAAGACTACGTTTTCCTCGGGCGACTTTGAAATTATCGCAGTATACCCACTCACGAGTACCCGCACCGTATACAATATAAATAAAATATACTAAATTGAATAATATTACGATATTATATAATAATTTCCATTGGACAATGTTAAGCTGGGAATCCATTACGTTTTCCGCGCAGTGTAGAGTCGAATGTATTCAACTTGTAGGTAACCGGATAACGTGTTTGCGTGTTACCGACATCTTGTTATACCTATACGCGTCGATTAAATAATAAAATAAATGCATTATATATTTAAATCAACGCTATATACCTACGGACCGCAAGACTGCACTCGGGCCGAGATGGCAGTGGAAACCCGGCTGAAATCTGCGTTCGCTACTCAACGTGTCATCATGTTTAATTGAATATATTACTTAACTCTCAGACAGGTAACTCGTTTGACAAACATTGTACTACCAGGTCACCTTTGAATTATATAAACGGAAGACGACTGCATTACACGACGGTCGGCTAGTTGTGAGCGCACTGCACACCTTAACATTGACAGTGGGCTATAAATTCGGTGACCGCTTATTGCAATCGTCGATGGATATCGCATATTGTCGGAACTTTCCATTGCCGCACAAACATTATACCCAATAAAATGTGCATAAACCACACAAAAATAGAATTGATACAGCACAGATTAGTACGTAGATGTATTAGGTATTGATACCTATATCTGGGCATCTGCAGGCCACCTGTCTATAGGTATAGGTACCTACTCGCAACATTTTCCGTGGTCAGTGGTCGGTCAGTGGGTCTAAGGAAAACGCGATCGTCGCCAGCAGTCACGTCATTTGTGGGAGGCAGGGACCCTGTCATTAGTGGGCAGCCGAAGCGGGCCGGGTGTGGGCTGCCGGTGTCGCACTGGTTTTGGGTCGCAAGCCCGCAAACATGGTTCGTGTCATAGATAAATAAAATGTAACCATATGATTCGCGGCTTGTGCTAATACGTAAATAAGTGTATAGGACATCCGAATATTATGTACTTCTGATTTATGTATACTAGATAATAGAAGAGTTATAGTCTGTGACACAGTTGTAGATAGAATACATAATCTACTCGTTTAGATTAGCCATTGTTTGACGTTTTAATTTTACATATTTGAAGAAGGCTATTTGTATTAAAATGTAATGTAATTGTTAACGAGAGATTTTTTTTTTAGTTTTGTTATGTGCCAGAAAAAAAATTTCATCCCCCCCCCCCCTCAAAAATATAAATTACGCCACTGGTCCCCAGTATTTTGCTCTTT
>NW_019102257.1:0-3050 GCF_001856785.1 Myzus persicae | reverse complement strand
CCATCCACTTAAGGGCAGTTCAAAATTTTCATCGTCGACTAAGGTCGACTGGTCCTTCACCGAACACCCTCCATCATCTTCTCTAACATAATTTGGTCCTTCGAACCGGATCTAAAGGAAACAAACCGTGACTTTTTCCTACTGTCCATCACCGTTAAACATAAATAAAGTAGTATCTACACGCTGCATCATTGGTTGTTATAGTTCGTTTCTGATTCTTCGCTGTTCATTTTTCTACTTCATCTACGTCTCACTGATTCAGCTCCGTACTCGTATCTGCTGATTGTTTATTCTGACCATTTTCACAATGTCACCTCCCGTTTCAATGGGTTATGTTGAAGCTAAGGCCCGCGTGATCCGTGGTACTGACCGAATCACCTCCTTCATTTCTGCCGCAGGTGAATACAAGGCAGATCCTCAAAATGCTGGCAAACGTGCCAAAATAGAACAAATGGTACAACACGTGAATGAAATCCGTAGAAATGTCGAAGCTGATATCCAGTTTATGGAGATAGCTGTTAGTCAGGGTACAGCGCCGACCGATGTCACTGATACCAAAGACAGCCGGACACTCTCTGCAAAATTCGATAATCTTTATTACGAACTCGTCGCCTTCGCGGATGTACATCGCATCACAATATCGTCGATCCATGACCAAACACTCTCTTCGACTATAAATCAATCAACCTATGGTGGGAACCTTTCCCATTATCAGTTGCCAAAACGAAAGTTCCCAACATTTTCTGGCAAAATCACTGAGTGGCAAGGGTTCGATGATCTCTTCAACTCGATACTGTCGCACACGCCCAATCTTCCCGACGTGGAGAAATTCGAGTTTCTGAAAACATCCCTCGAAGGCGAAGCGCAATCACTTGTTGCACACCTTACCTTGACGGCCGCTAATTACCACAGTGCGTGGGAAATATTACGAGGTCGATATGGGAACAAAAGAGATCTAGCCAGGGTTCATCTTGAAGCTCTGCTGACTCCGCATAAAGTCCTATCGAACGATGCCACTTCAATTAAATCGTTGATCCACTCGATTTTGGAACACACAGCAGCGTTGGATAACTTAGATCTCACAACACGACACTGGAGTCCAATATTAGTACATATGTTTGAAAAATATTTAGACTATGACCTCCGGGCGCGATGGGAAATGATTCTTGGTGACAGACACCAACCACAGGTTACCGAATTCGTTGAGTTTTTGCGCTGTCATGTGCGGTCAGCTGAAGCGCGTTCAGGGTCCTATTCATCGGTGGCACCAGGTCCTGTTAGTCAAGTAAAACCTACTTCAAAATCACAACATCCAAAATGGCAGCGTTTTACATCGTCAGCCAAAGCTTATATTGCAACCACCAACCATCCGCCATCTCCAACCATAACATGTCCATTATGCCAACAGACCCACTCAATACGCCAGTGTTCGCTCTTCGCGGATCAAGGTCCCAATGAACGGTTCCAAACTGCGAAAACCCATCAACTATGCATAAACTGTTTGGGTTCTGGGCATTCTGTAGGAGCTTGTCCATCAAAAAATACTTGCAATTCATGTAAAAAACAACACCACTCACTACTGCACTTTCCAGCCGGTACACCCACAGGTACAAGGGGTCCGCCGCCAACTTCGATGTTTGTGGCAGCAAAAAACCCTCAGTCCATACTACTATCTACGTTACTTGTGAGTGTCGTATCAGTCGACAATCAGAAATATACCCTCAGGGCATTGTTGGATACGGGTGCACAGGTTAGCTTCATTACGAAGCAAAGTGCCGATCGCTTATCGTTAACCCGTCGTCGTTGTTCAACACAAGTCAGTGCTTTCTCAGGTGCCTCAGTCAATGTCGTGTCAGGCGTCACATCTATTGTAATGTCACCGGTCGGGAAGCCGGACCCGTCTGTCCCTCTCGATGTCTTGATTGTGTCAAAAATAACTGACTACCTCCCTCAAACAACATTCAATTTCACTACATGGCCCCACTTAAATAAGCTTGAGTTAGCCGACCCAAGTTTCAATATTCAAGGGCCCATTGACATTTTGCTTGGTGCAGATGTCGCCCCAACGATCCTGACTGGTGGCCTTGTTGCTGGTCACCAATCACATCCAACTGCTTTCGGAACTATCTTTGGATGGGTTTTGATGGGACCAACGGCACCAATCACAATAAATACAGTCACGTCAATGTTAGTGACCACTGAAACGGCACTCGAAAACTCTCTTACTAAATTTTGGGAAATCGAAGAGCCACCTCAACTGCAACACCTGAGTCCCGATGAAGTGGTAGCTGAAGAAATATTTTTATCTTCCGTCAAACGTCTCACATCTGGGCGATTCAGTGTTGCACTACCATTTAAACAGCCACGTCCGATCCTCGGAGACTCGAAAGGCATGGCACAAAAGCGACTTCACTACTTGGAGAACCGATTATCACGTGATGAAGGTCTCTCAAAACAGTACCTGGAGTTTATGAACGATTACCTAACTAGTCAGCATATGGAAGTCGTTCCCACGAACCAAAGAATGACGCCATACTGTTATTACATACCACATCACTGCGTTCTTCGTCCAGAAAGTCATACGACAAAACTCAGGGTAGTCTTCGATGCATCCGCTACGACCACTGCAGGACGATCACTGAATAGCAGTTTGTATACTGGTCGAAAACTACAACAGGATCTACCACAGATCCTCATCCGTGCTCGAACCCATAAGATTTTGTTCACTGCGGACATTAAGCAAATGTACCGGCAGATTGAAATCCATCAGGAAGATCGTGATTATCTAAGGATTCTATGGCGCTTTGCACGTGATAAGCCTATCGAAGAATATCGTTTACGCACTGTCACGTATGGTACGTCCTGTGCTCCTCATCAGGCTTTACGCACTTTGCAGTACCTAGCCGAACTCGAAGAGAACACATACCCCACTGCCGCTCAGATCATCATGCATGATACGTTTGTTGACGACATCCTTACAGGGGCTAACACCCCGGAAGCCGCGCTTGAGCGTCAAGAGCAATTGATCTCACTATGCGCTCGAGGACACT
>NW_019102256.1:0-3051 GCF_001856785.1 Myzus persicae | reverse complement strand
GACTGTCTTCGTTAAGGATATCCATAATCTTTTTCAATGGTGGGTCGTCTTTTTGCGAGGACAGGATAGCTTGGAAACACGGTAGTTGTCGATCACGTTCTTTCCGAACACTTATAGGAGTGGTTAATAGAATACTGGGACCACTTAATGACCTGGATACCTCTTCATTCCGTCCTACTGGGTTTCGCGATAACGCGTCCAGGATATTCTTTGACCCGGGAATATAGGTGATCCGCAAATCGAATTGTTGTAGAAGTAGTGTCCAACGAGTAAGACGTGCATTTCTCAGACGACACTGGAAAAGGAACGTCAGCGCTTGGTGGTCCGTGAGCACCTGAACAGGATATCCTAGAATAAATACGCGGAACTTTTCACAAGCGAAAACCACCGACAAGAGTTCTAACTCGGTAATGGAGTAATTTCGTTCCGCAGAGTTCAGTGTTCGGCTGGCGAACAAAATCGTTCGGCGCTCTCCGTCAGACGTAAGCTTGAACAGCTCGGCTCCCAACCCGAGTATACTGGCGTCGGTTTGCAAGTAAAATACCTGATCGAACAAGGGGTGTGAGAGGTACTGTTCGGTAAACGATTGCTTCACGCGGTCAAACATTTTGAGCTCTTCTTCACCAAACTTCCAGGGAACACCTTGCTTAATGAGATTGATCAAAGGAGCAATTAAAGAAGCGTGATGATCGGCGAACTTCCGGTAGAAATTGCAGAAACCAATGAACGACTGTAGTTCTTTTTTAGTACGTGGCTTGTGAAAACTGCGGATGGCCATAAGCTTCTCGGGGTCCATGGACATCCCGGATGGACTAATAATATGGCCCAGAAACTTGATCTTCTGTTTAACGAATTCACACTTAGTGAGCTTCAGCGTCATGCCCGACGCGGCGATTTTCCGGAAGAGAATACGGAGACGTTGAAGGTGTTCGTCGAAACTGGATGATGATACCAGTAGATCGTCGACGTAGATGTGCAGATCATCCATCTTGTCTTCACAGTCTGGGAGCGACACATTAAGAACAGCTTCGAGGGCGTGACTGAACTCGGTATTGGATATGTTCAACCCGAACGGGACGACAGTGAACTGATATGTCCGACCGTCGTAGACAAACGCTGTATATTTACGGACCTCCTGGTGTAAGGGCACTTGCCAGTATCCTGCAGTAAAATCGACACTGGAGAATATAGACTTTCCACCAAAACGCGCAAGTAGTTCATCGAGAGGCGGAGATGAGTCGCGCATCGGTAGGATAATTTTGTTGATGCGGCGAGCATCCAGACAAAGTCGCACAGACCCATCGGCTTTCCCTACACAGATGATCGGGTTACTGTAAGGTGATGAACATCGTTCAACAACCCCCCAATCCAGCATCCTTTGGAGTTCCTTCTCTACCGCAGGCCGTCTGGCAAAAGGCACTGGGTATGGGCGAATTTTGAACGGAACATCTTCGGACACGGTGAACCGACACGTATAGAGCTGGTTGAGTCCAGGGCGGTCACTAAAAATGTGAGTGAATTCCTGGAGAAGACATAATAGACCTTGTCGTTGTTCAACCGTAATCTCAGCGCCTTTGGACATAAGTTCGTTGAGCTGAGTTGGTAGTGGATCTCTGGGACATACGTGGTTGTAAATATAGTTAATTTCCAAATTTCGAGGTGGTGATGAAAATCTGTCCAAACTATCCATACTAGAGAGACAGTGTTCCAATCCAGTGGGCACGACGTGTTCGGTAGTATAATGGACATTTAGACGGGTAATCTGCGCAGCTGGAACCGTCCCATCGTCGCCTTTGAATGAATATTCTTTTCCCCATTGAGGGAATTTGATGCCGTGTTCAGAATAGTCAAGAACAACTCCGTATTTGGATAACCAGTCATCTCCAAGGATGATGGGGGTAGCAAGATGTGGGACCACGAGGAAAACACCTGGGGCGTCTTTTTCAAACAATACCAGTGGCATGAATACTTGCTTCGTGATTTTCTTGCTTCGCCCACGCACGGCTGTTGAGATGGTAACTCCAGTTACAGGTAAGATCGACAAAAGCTTAGAGGTGAGAGACCGGTTCTTGATATTGGCAAAAAATTCTTCAGATATTGCCGAAACGGAGGCTCCAGAATCGAGCAAGGCATAACCAGATACACCACACACTTCGATGGGAACTTCCGGACGGTGTGGAACGTGTCCCTGGGATTCATTCGAGGTGGTGATCGGTGGGTGGCAATCGGATGACAATCCAGTCTCGTCAGGTGCCGTATTCACTGGCGAGACTGTGGTTCGTTTCCCGAAGCGTTTAGCTGATGAATCGGTTCTTCATTTTGAGCCGGAGGACGGTGATCATTTTGGGGATTTCGATTCGGACCGTTTCGGTAGTTGTTGCGATTATTATTACGCGGTTGATATCCTCTCCGGTCGTGAGGATCTCGTGTTGGCTGGTCATGGTTTCGTGCTGATGGTGTTGGCCCGTGATCTGACTGGCGGGGGCCTGGGGCCTCGCAGAAGGACGTAGATTCCTCAATCTCTGTCAATACGGCCAACAAAGCGTTCGTCGTTTGGGGGCCCCGACCGCGGATGGCCATCCCCAACGTAGATGGGTAATGCTGTATGATTATGCCAACAAGATCAAATTGATCGATGGGGGGAGATAAGTATTTAGCTTTAGCAATCCAGGTCATAGCATGAGTGTTGATCCCCACTGGTGAACGGTATTGATAGGGTTGGAAAATTTCATTCCGAATTTTTCTTTGTGTGTCTGCAGACCAAAACTGCTGGCGGAACAACCTCTTTACCTCATCATAAGTGGTCGGAACAGGCATCAGTGAATCAAACCATACTCGGGAACCTCTGGTCAACCGTCGTTGAAACAGTTCAACACGTTGATCGTCGTGTGGACAATTATACAAGAAGTATTGGTCCAGCTGGTTTAAGAACTTCTCTGGGTGTACATCCTGACGATGGCCTGTGAACTCAGACACAACATCAGTAAAACGTTCCGATTGACTAATCGACGCAGACACATTAGACTGGCCATACGGATTTGGTAATTGTCG
>NW_019102255.1:0-3053 GCF_001856785.1 Myzus persicae | reverse complement strand
ATAATAATATTATTTAACAAATATAATAATCAAGCTATTATAATAAAGAAAGTATATTATTATAATTATTATGAATCTTGAACATAATTTAATACTCTTTGAATAGAAATCAATATAGATGGTAGTATAGTATCTATACTTACAAACGAATCAAAACCTATGCAAACTGAAGATATAAATACAATTAACATAAAAAAAAATATTGAAAAACAACCTCGTTTCTTTACTAAAAATAAAAAAAAATAAACTTGAATTTCATCAATTGTCGTCGAGTGAAGCCGACTGAAGGTAATATAATAAGAAAATCCTTACTAAATAATACAAGTGTTTTAAATGTTCATTCGTATGACGATCATTCTTATAGCATTCTATACTGATTTCTATTCAAAGGGTATTAAATTATGTTCAAGATTCATAATAATTATAATAATATACTTTCTTTATTATAATAGCTTGATTATTATATTTGTTAAATAATATTATTATTACCATACATAAAAAATAATTTTATTATAGTATCTATAAAATAATATTATGTTAGTTGAATAGTTATGTTATTTTAATAACATTATTTTTATAACAATATTTATGTACTGTAATAATAATATCATTACACAATTGCTATCTGGGTATAATACGAATTTTGAAAATATTTATCAAATTTAAAATTTTATTATTTAATTTAACTTTTATAGCTAAAGATTGAAAATTTAAAATAATGTTCTACGTAAATAGGTTGTACATTTATACTGTATTCTCAATGAATTGTGTATTTTTAAATTTTAAATTACGATATTGTGTTTTACAATAACTTATTAACTACATTTAACTATTTTAATTATAATTAATATAATAAAATATAATATTATAATTTATAATGAAAATTATGTTATCGGCTTATCAATGTTATCCCATTTTGATAACTGCAAAAAAGGGGCTAAATGTAGGCAATATTATACACGAACTACTACATAGGACTGGACACTGTATATAATAAGGTGGCTACAGAGTTGTACGGCGGTCGTACGTTCGCTACGTAACTGCACTCTAGTGTCTAGTAGCGATTTTTTTATACTGTGCTGTTGAAAATTCTTTTATGTGATAAGTCGTAGTGACTAGTGATAACAGAACAATGAATAACCATCACATATTCAAAAATTAAAATCAGTACTCAAACTTATTATATTTTATATTTTAATTAATAAAGTAGTAAATATTTATGTAATAAATGCACATTACTACCTACGTTGCTACCAATTTAGAAAGTTTTTTTTTTTTTGCATGGTTTTTTACTTGCTTTTGGTTGGATATACGTGAATATTGTCTCATTCGCATAGTAACATAATAGGTAATTATAAACAATATTTGTCCACGATTTACGGATAGATTCATCCTTAGGTATAGAAAATAAAGTAGCATTTTCATTATTACTTTTATTTACTCTACTGTCACATATTAATACAGAACATAAGCGACCCATATTAAATAATTTGATGTAAAACAATATAAATAAGATACAACAGACTCATTACCAGTGATTAAATTGGAGGGGGGCACGGGGGGACGAAATATATTTATGTTAATATTTTTATTTTTTATCAGTCTATTTATAAATATTATAATATAATTTGTTCATAAAAGTTAAATACGAAATGTAGTAATTTAGTACATCACTAGATAGCATCACAGTCGCAAACGTACGTAACCGTACAACTTTGTGACCGGTGTCCCACCCTCCTCCTGCCATAAGAGTCCAGTCCTATGTAGTAGTTCGTGATATTATATACGGACACGAAAAATTTTTTCCTGCGAAGATCCATTCGTGACGCCCGGACGTTTATCACATTTCAATATTCTGATAAGATAGGTAACCGCATTCCTGCATACTCTATTGCCTATTCATATCTTACAAGGAGTTTTAACGCAAATATTTATTTTTCGGATATAATTCGCATGATTGAAGATGGATGAACAGTAGTTTATTATATTATTGAATATTAATTATTATATCATACAATAGAAATTCAAACAATGACATTCTATATTGCACGTTATATTCTTACATGTTTGAGTAACATAACAATTATAGAATTACACAATGTATGCACGAAAACTAAGAACAACATCATTGTATGGCATATACACCTTAACATGTTCATTCAGATTCAGGCATCGATACAGTGCTATAATACCGAGGTGATTAAAATATTGTAAATTTATTGACTTGCCCTATGTATTTCTTGCATGTTTATTTTTTGTATTTTGCATATTTTATTGTTTGTGTTTTTTTTTACATGATTATTAAAATTGTCTTTAATATGAACACCCTTAAGCATTAAGCCTGTCATTATTTTACTATAAGAAAAAAAATAATGTGAAAAGTTGCATAAGTAAGTCCTCGTGGGCTTCCGCAGGAACATGCTCAGTTGGACACATTATTCTTTGAAACTCAGGCAGAAACCGTCACTAAATTATCAACCATTTTCAAAGGAAAAATCAAGCCAAAATCGAAGGAAGAACTAAAGAAAATCGAAGTTATGAGTAAGCAATACCAATACGAAGAGTATTTAAAAAATAAAACGCCAGAAAATTTACAAGTATTTAGCCATAATTGGAAATAGGTATCAGGGATTTAAAATTTAAATTATTTTATTTATATTATTTTATTATAACGATTTTTTTTAATGAATATTTTTTCGAATTTTTTTTGATACCTATTCGAATATTTAATATTATTTTATTATAACGATTTTTTTTTTTAATGAATATTTTTTTATTTATAATAATTATTATGTTCCTTTATGAGGTTGACTGAGTGAGAATATAAAGAATCTGTTTTATTTTGTGTTATGGATTTAACGAGATATAATTTAACCAAATTATTATTTGTATATTACGTGATTTTGTATCGAAATTGATGATTTTCAATCATGTACCTATAATTGTTTTTTTTTTTTGAATTTTTTGACCTAAAAAATTGAATTTAGAAGATATCACTGGGCTAGTCAAAAATTTGTTTTTTTTTTATAATAATAATTATTTTATATTTAAAT
>NW_019102254.1:0-3054 GCF_001856785.1 Myzus persicae | reverse complement strand
GTGACCACCGTTATACAATTAATAATTAAATGATAGATAAAGGAATAACATATTGGCGCTAACATTCGGCCTTCCTGGCCAGAGGGATCGCCCTCGATCACGGTAGCGTAACAACAAATACATATAAAGGAGTAATAATTTAACAGATATACCCGGAACGTGGGGCAATTAAAAATCATAACATGCAGCGTAAATAATTAAACAGCGATCAATCCATCTGATAGTCCAACAAGCGAGCGGGTGGTTTCCTCGTCCGTACTGGCCTGGCGGTTGCGACTACGTCTTCCTCATCGACCTCATGTCGGACAGCTCGTAGCGGCTCCTGCACTGCATTCTCGTCATCCGGTGGGTCTGCAGACTCTGCGTCTTCGGTTTCGGCTTCAGACGGCACACTGTCCTCATCCTCACGAAATACCTTCCAGGACTTCATTTGAGAGACGTGAGCGGTGGTGGCGTAGACTTCACGCCCGTCGCTGGCCACCTCGGCCACACGGTAGGTGTCCCCAGGTAACACTTCCATAACCTGTAGAGGTCTCACCCGGTATTTCACCTGTAGTTTGGATGGCTGATCTGGCTTAGGTTGGCGCAGCATCACCACCACCTCGCCAACGTCATATTTTACCCCCTCGTAGTGTCGTTGGTCGTAATATGCCTTCATGCGGTCTTGTCCGGCAGTAATGGTGTCACGAAGCTGCGCTTGTACTTCATGCGGAGCTGTCCAAGCATTACTGGCTTGGCTGAGGCTTCCCAAAGCGCCTCCCGTGAACCGTGGGCGGTAGCCGTGGAGTGCCTCGAAAGGCGACTTTTCGCTGGTCTTGTTAACGGCGGAGTTGAGATGTCGTTCAACCTCCGGTACCTTATCGTCCCAATGCACCTGGTCTTCGGTCATGATGCTCAACAGTGGTACGATGGTACGGTTTGCCCGCTCGACTTGCCCATTCGCCTGTGGGTGCCTGGTCGAGTTGAGCGTGTGTTTGATTCCTCTGGTATCGCAAAAGGTTTTGAAGGCCTTACCGGTGAAACATGTGCCGCGGTCGCTGATAATACGGTCGGGAATGCCGCGTGTTCCACAAAACTTGTCCAGTCGGTTCAACACACTCGCGGTATCCGTGGAACGGCAGGGATACAAGTGCGTGAACTTGGTTAGGTTGTCTACCAAAACGAACAAGTACCTATTCCCGGAGGTACTGGTTTCAAAGGGGCCCAGGTGATCGACATGCACTACCTCGAACGGACGTCGTCCACTTGGTATCGGGTGGAGGTAACCTGGTTTTCTTCCGGCCGGTGTTTTGTGTACTAAACAATCGAGGTACATCTGTATGTGTTGTTTCACATAGCGTTTCATACCCGGGAACCAATAATTGTTCATAATTTTTGCCAACGTTCGGTCCAGTGAGAAGTGGCCCCCGTAGTCATGCTCGCCGATGACTATACCTTTCCTCATAGGGCGTGGCACGACTAGCAGCGACCGTCCGGCGTACCTGCGGTGTAGAACTCCATCGTGCAGTTCATAATGTTCCACGGTGCGCTTCTCATGCTCAGTGAGGGGTCGTGTGGCTGACACTAATTGGATTAAATTTTTTGTGGCGGCATCTCCTTGCTGCATAAAACGTACTTTTTCGGTCGCTGTCATTGCAACGAATACGTCGAGGCGGGCGGAGAGTTCTTCGTTAACGGACAAATCTTCTTCGGTGGCCGTCGTACATACAGCGCGACTCAGCGCGTCAACATGGGCCATACGCTCGCCCGGCCGGAACTTGATGTCGAACTCGAACTCTTGGAGTACCTCGAACCAGCGAGCGATCTGCGGTTTGACGGTCTTGTGAATGTTCAAATAAATAAGCGACTGGCAATCTGTAACCACGGTAAAACGTATGCCAAGCAAATATGGTCGGAGTCGATTCAGTGTCCATATGACGGCGTACAACTCGAGGCGGCTACTGTGGTATTTTGATTCGGCTGCGGTGGTTTTTTTACTTACTGCATAAACCATGTGCAGATTCGTGGCAATAGGTCCCTGCAGCAACATACCCGACAAAGCTACCGAGCTCGCATCCGTGTGCACCTGTGTTACCTCTGCCTTGGGATTGAACATTCGGACCACTGGAGCGTCGCACAATTGCCTCCGAAGCTCTTCGAACGCCTGCTGTTGCGGCTCTTCCCACACATACGGCGTGTCTTTCCTCGTAAGGTGCGTTAACGGCGCCACCAATTTTGCGTAGTTCACTACGAATCTGCGGAAGTACCCGGTCAAGCCAAGGAACCGGCGCACCTCGTGTGCGTCGCGCGGACGCGGGAAAGTCTTTATCACGTGGACTTTCGGTCCCGGTTGGATTACACCTCTGGATAAAGTAAAGCCAAGAAAATTCCACTTGTCTGCGCCGAACGTGCACTTCGCGGGTTTCAACGTAAGGCGAGCTTTCCTGAGCGCGTCAAACACGCGTTCAACCACCTGCAGCATATCCGCCCAATCGGTGGACGGTATGATTATATCATCCAAGTAGACGTGGACCAGACCGGCGTCTTTCAGGTCCTGGAAAACAATGTTCATGACTTTTTGAAACATACCCGGTGCGCCCTTCAGTCCGAACGGCATGCGCTCAAACTTGGCTGTAGTTTCCTCGGTCACGAAAGCGGTCTTGATTTTAGCGTCGTCACTCAACGGAATTTGCAAAAACCCGTTCGAGAGGTCGAGTGTGGAAAAAATTCGTCCCTCGGCTAGCCGTGATAGCAAATCGTCTATATCTGGCATCGGGTAGGGCTGGTCTTGAGTTTGGAGGTTGAGCCTGCGATAGTCGACGCATAAGCGTTTATCGCCACCTCCCTTGTCCACTAGCAAGACTGGACTCGCGTACGGCGACGTCGAATCAGAGATAATCCCTGCGGTTCTCCATCCGTTTAATATGTCTGAAATCATCCGTCGGTCAGTCGGCGAGGTGCGGTACGGCGCTTGTCGAACCGGGACACTGCCGTCCACTTCCACAATGTCCATCTCGGCGAGAGGGGTGCAGCCAAGTTCGGTTAAAGATTTTGCGAAAACGTCACGGTACTTAT
>NW_019102253.1:0-3055 GCF_001856785.1 Myzus persicae | reverse complement strand
TTGAAATAAGATTTAATTATTTTTTAAATTAAGATTAATTTAATTTAAATAATATTTTTATATTTTCATATTTTATTAAATAATATAACATATTTATATTCAACCCCCCCCCCAAATATTTTTCGGGCTACGGCTTTGAGTAGAAGGATACCTAAGCAAAAACGAGTATGTTTAAATATTTATCAGGAAGTTGACTATTTTCATTTAATGATACTTCGCTAAACACAGTTAGCGTGTGCTATCTTTGGCATAATTAATTGATCAAAATTGAATAGCATTAATCGCTGTATAATATGAAAATACGACATTATTATACTATTAATATGTTAAATTTATTAACAGACTGTCAAAACTGTTAACAATGAAAGAGACAATTAATAAGTAGGTATGTTTGACATGCAAATGTTAACTAAATGTCATGGTAAAAATATAAACTAAATAAATGCACATATTACGAATTTGATAAATTCAATGATATATTTGACAGTTGAAATTTTACAAAACAAAAAAAATATTTATCAGACATGAAAAAAACATATATTCATTATGCATTTTGAATGATATATTCTTTGAATCAATGTTGTATATTATTATTTATATCTGTTGGAATTATAAAAATAAAACTTGTCCATTTGAGTTTCACAGAATATTAATAAACTATGTACAAAAAGTACAGAGTATAAATTAAAAAAATTTAATATATTTGGTAAATTACGAGTGAGTTATGGTGATTATAAAGTATTTTAAAATACTAAAAAGTGCTATACTTTACAAAATATGATGTAACAAAACGGTTATAATAATGGATGGATATATTATACTTTTTGAAAAATTAAATCCCATGAAACCCAATCGCTTTATGGTAATCCAAACGTACGATATTGAATAATTCAATTTAATGCTTAAATGGTATATCATATTATTATTATAATATTTTAATAAAAGTCAATGATTAAAAAAAAAGAAAATTCTCTTGAAATATAATTTGTACGTATACGAATTCCCCCAACACGGGTTTTTCATGAAAATTTTAAACATTTCGTGTAGACTCCGGAAATCGTCCGAATAATTTTAATAGAACGTCCCGCACTTACACCATTATAATTTATAATATACAAAAATATGTTTCAATCGCTGTGCTAGTTATGATTTATGGAAATGTTTTGTCAGAGTTCGATCATCGTTTCTTATAAATACTGATCCCACGTGTTGGAGTAGGTAACCTATATAGTAAGTAATTACTATGAAAACAATATTTCGTTTTCAATTCAGACATCAGAGGACCTGACCAACTATGTGCTTCACTATAAAATATTATATATCATTATGTTTACCGAAGTTTTCACTGTATACAAGAACAACATAGGTCATGATATTATACCTAATTATTATTACCAACACACTTTAATAAATTAGTAATCGATTAGCCAATCGTTCAGTAGGTATATTGTCGTCGTTGGTAATATTTTACTAGTTTAATAATGTAATGTAATATAAATAGTATAATATTATTAACCCCGTTAGAAGGAAGGGTTTGAGAACAGCCCTAAACTCACATATTGTTAAAAATCAATAATCAGTACTTTCTTTAATTCGATCGAAGAGATTCCGAGGTGGTTTGTGATAACTATACATAATGTGCTCATTGAACACAGCTAGCGCATCGTCTGGTGGAAACAAACATTGTGTTATCGAGCTCTCACTTAGATGCGAATCGCTTTGGTAATAACTCATAAAATATTGCAAATTATCAAATTTATGGCAGTATTTTTATTTTTTGAATTGAAAAATATAAGTTTCATACAATATTTTAATAGGCTATCGATTTTTAATAAAAAACATATATTTCTAACAATTCGGTCGATTTATTGACGATTTTCATCTAACCTATATTATATACTTATACGTATTTGCAGGGTTGGACTAACCCCAAAATATGTACCGGGAAATTGTATTTTTTTGCCGGTCCCACTTTTTTTGACCAGCCATTTCTATAATTTTTTCTGGTTTTTATAAACTTCAATAATTGATACAAGTACATTTCATAAGGAGTATTGAAATAATTTTTCTTTTACTAAAATCATCAACTCCCGCCCTCGGTCCTTTATTTTGCGCCCCCCCCCCCTCTAGAAAATTCCCGGTGTCCTGGTGGGCTAGTCCAATCCTGCATACTTGCAAGTCGATTTCAAATTTAAATTCTAATAGCCTTAATATGTGTGTGTAGCGCATAGGTGCGTTTATTATCAGACAGTTCAGTATTTCAGCATTATTTAGATTTTTTTGTTTTGAAAAATATAAGTTTCTTGGATAATTTTTATTTGATTATTATTTTTCATCTTCATGAAGCTTGTCGGTTGGTTTAACAACGTATATGTTTTAAATAATTATTCGGTCTGAAAACTTTTCTAAAAATGTCGGTACATAATGAACAATAATATTATATCAAATCGTCAATATTTATCGACGATTTTCGCCTAACCTATCCCACACATGCATAATCGTCAGTTTCGAAGTTAATGGACCATATCATTATTATATGTGTGCGTGTGCACGCACGTGAGTGTATTTTGTCTGTATAAATTAAAAACCCACCGTGATCGGACTTTAACCTTTCGCAGGAGGGGCACGTTTTCAGAGTGTACATATTATAAGGTATTTTGGCCAGGCTTCCCTACAGCCACCCGAGTACCCGTATGTATATATCTATGTATATGCATATACATACAATATGTGCGCTCCACACGAGCTATAATAATAACAGCCATTAAAACCGTGTGCCAACGAGATCGAAATTCGATAACTTAGCGGGTTAATTCGATGCATCACGCCGGTCATTAATAACATTACGCCCGGAGGAAAACTTGGACGTACATTTACAATACAGTATGTAGTTTGTTTTTTGGACCCTTTGAATCGACATTCGGTCGAACAACGAATCCCGCTCGGTAGATCGCTGAATATTTAAATATCATACATACTTATTCCTTTTTAACCACGAAAAACGGGGGTAAAAAAAAAAACGAACGCATATTATAATGTATAATATATTTTCTGA
>NW_019102252.1:0-3060 GCF_001856785.1 Myzus persicae | reverse complement strand
ACTTGGTGTAATGTCCAAAATTATATCTATCTTAAAAGAGTGATGTGTTGTCTCAAAGTCAAAAATCTCTGATAACGACACACACTATTTTTTTGGTTTTTACAATTGATATAACAGTTAATATAAAAAAGCGAGAGCCATAGACCCCTGGCACCCCCCTACAGACGCCTATGGTACAGATGGTGGTAGGACGTTTTTATTTAATGCACAAAATTCAATATGTACATTACAGCTGTGACGCTTTTTATAGATGTTATTTTATTGCTTTATTTTGAATGATTAAACGTTTTCGAAATTACCGTTGAACAACTACAGTAGTTACTATAGTACTTATTATTGTTGTAAACAAATTACAATTTAACATCTTAAATTTGAATTATCTTAAAAACTATGTAACTCTTAAGTTATATAATATAGCATTTATTCAGGTATACCTAAGAATTTACTCAAAAATGTGCAAAGATAGGTCTATACAAGTATATCATTAGAAATTAGAATCTATAATGTTATATTATATTGTAACGTAGGTATAGACGTGTTTCATTATAAGTCATAACCAATTCAAGTCAAATATATGGAAATTTATTAATTTGCACAGTTTAAATCTTATATTATTATTAGTTACTATCGAACATTATAATATTATATTTTTATTGGCACATTTTTTCTATAGGTACAATCAAAAAACAGTACCTACCTATTATAGTATTATGATTATTTTTGTTCTCGTATCAAACATTTTTGCTTCAAGGGCAATATGCCAATATATCACTATATCAGACATCAGTATTCAGTATGACATTATTACTTTTCATTACTTATGCATTCGGTAATATTTCAATGCTATTAAGTTACATGACGTATTATATTAAAATATAATTGGTCTAATCTCTAATATTTTAAAAACTGGGGGTATTTTCCCTTGTATTTAATGGTTCTGTACGTTAAGTAATCTATTCAATGTTTTTCAGGA
The DNA here is from genome assembly GCF_001856785.1 of Myzus persicae. NCBI lineage: Eukaryota > Metazoa > Arthropoda > Insecta > Hemiptera > Aphididae > Myzus > Myzus persicae. The sequence continues at coordinate 2,087 of NW_019102252.1, read as the reverse complement.
GTTTTTTAAGATTATAAATTAATTTATTATATTATAAGCTCTCTGATTTTCTCAATACTTAACACTCATACTTTCGAAAAATGTTGACTTTTTTCGAAATTTAATAAACATTCAATTCTAATATTATGGTCATTTTTCAACCTGGGTTGGTTGGTGAGCTCACTCATCAGTTATCGCTTATAAGTTATAACTTATAACTAAACGTCTATACCTAACAACTAACAAGTGATTCAATATATTTTTTTAAAGCACATTGCAAATCTGTTTAGCTATCCATTTTATCTAAAATTAAGTTATAGTATAAGTAAAACGGAATTGAAGAATGCTCAATACATCGACCATGCAATATTCAACTCTTGCAAGTTGTCGCACTTGTTCAAAAAATCAAAACAGTTTTTAAATTTTTAATTATTTCATACCATGTCCACAACTGAACGGTCCATCAGTGATAAATACTTAGGAGTTAGCTAATACTGTAAAAAGTAAATAATAATAAAACAGAAAATAAGACGGATTGTGTGTGACCGCTCAATAATAACTGATAAGCATTTCAAGTTCACATAAATGAAGTAAGTAAGTGTTAGTAGCACCTATGGTGGACCACAAATTTCATATAATAACCCTTTCCACTTCATTCATTCGTCTAAACTTACAATAACTGCTTTAGTGCTCTATTCTATACTCGTATATACATGAAGCTTATAAACAACATGGGAATATGATATTAATAATATTATGTGTACCACTCACCAATAGTTATCGGAAATCCGTACGTGAATAATGATTAAACCATCGAGATTCGAGTGTCTGCGACAGACTGCGCAAAGAAAGAAAACTGTAATGCTTCCTCAATAGTCAATCTTCTACCGGGTTTAGGTTTTTCTTGTGATATTAAATCGTCACCAAAGTGTATTGTGTATTTGTGTGGGACGTATTTTATGTTTCGTTGTATATTTTTTTATTTTACCAGTCACATTATATGGACCATGCAGATAGAACGAGTTTGTTATTACTTAGTACTTACCTACTGCCTATTGCCCTGTTACATATAAATATAATCGTTTAGACGTCTATCGTATTACATTCGTACACATTTTTCATACACTATTTATATTGATGAGCACGAAAACTCGAACCTACACTAAGATGTATATTAATCACTCATTTATGTATAATAATTATTAATTGTACGTAGACATAATATGAAGGTGCAAGAATATTATTTTATGGTTGTGAAACGCATGTCACGGAATGATTTTGTTGGGTAGGTAGTACTGTAGTACAAGTTATTTAACGAGCACATCAGCATATTTATTAATTATTACCTATTACGCGGAGTACGTCAACTCATGACGTGTATGATATTATAGTCATAGGAATAATTGGTACTTCACAGACTTATATAGATTACATGTTTCAGTGGCGCCCAAGTCATATTTTTCAGGTGTAGCAAGTCATAATTTTACCCACCTGATGTGCACCGTAGTATTGTTATCCTTGTCTAAGAGAGTAGGATGTGTTTAAAAGAATAATACGCAAAGAACATTCTTAAATGGTTAAAAGATACGTTTATTTACTGCGTAAACTACAAATTACTATAGCTTATTAAATACCGCTAATCACTTACCTATTAGTTATTACATGAATTTTCTGTACAACGAAGAGAGGTTCTGCTCGATTGCGTCTTTCCTAGCGACTGCTCTACCAGCCATGACAAGAGGCCTTTCTGTTCAGACGGCCAGGGTGGGAATTGCTGGATCATGTGTATATAATATCATGTTACAAAAATATGCTTTAATATAACTGTATACAATTAACGAATTAAAAAGTTTAAGTTAAGTTACTCTTAACCAAGTTGCCTACTTAACGAGTTACTTGTATTTTCATAAGTAACTTCTAACTTACCACGTTAAATTATATTTAAGTTACAATTCCATAGATTTAAAACTATATTTTAATTTTTGTATTTATAAAAAAAAAACAATTGCCAGAAAAATCAAATACTATTTATGTTATTAGGTACTTATTTTATTCTGTATTCTAAATTTCTAAATAAGTCCTAAATTGTAAACAGTCGCAATTGTTTT
>NW_019102251.1:0-3060 GCF_001856785.1 Myzus persicae | reverse complement strand
AATAGTTAAATATTTAAATGAATTAATTAATTAATTATACAAACGAATGTAATTGATTTACGACGTAAACAGCTTGGTATTTGAAAATGATCTATAGTCCAGAGACCACATACAATAATTGCTTTTCCCCATAACAATTTATTGTCTGAAATTCTTGAATAGGTCTCAGTAATCACTCTTATCATTGTTTATTATCTTTTTTTGTTAGTAAATGTTTGTTTTCTTAATATATAGAAAACTATACTCTATATTACTAAAATAAATTGGTTGTTATTTACAATCGTTTAATCGCGGCAAATTGTTTCTTATTTGTTTATAGCATGATAGGCTGGAAAATTATTTCAAATGGCTGCCTAATTAATATAGCAATATAATTATACTACTCAGTATATTTTATAAAGACGGATAACATGTATTATTTCTTTAATGTTTTATGAACGTCGGAAGAATCTAACGGAACCCACATTTTTTTAAACTTAATATATTTTTCTCACCTTCCTACAAATAATGAAATGTCTGTTGTTTGTTTCAAAGTTATTTTTTTCCCCTTTACCTATCGTACATTATTATATTGGGTTCTGTTTACACTCGAAATGGCTGTATGTGGAACCTGAAAATGTCTCAGTTTTTGAATTAAGTTTGTAGGTATATATATATTATCAGTTATCACAATATCATACCTATACAGTCGTTTAATTCGGTTTTTCGAATATTTTGATTACAAAGGACGGAACTTTGTTTATAGACCAATTATTTAGTTTCTCGCCGTCCACCTAGGTATATATACCAACGTTGTCAGTCCTCACCTGTAGTGTTTTTTCAGGCGCATTTCTCGGGTCTTTCTCCGTTGGCTGACCTGGCCTGCTTTGTATTTATAGTGTTGTACGTTCATGTATAATATATAGGTATACACACACACGCATTTCGTGTACTCGAAACTGTTTCGTAACCAGAGGTTTCGAGTGTTCTTCATCACGAACGGTCCCGAGTGAAATGGTTTACAAGTGGTATATGTATATACTTATATTTAGGTATACACGTATAGGACGCCAAAACATCATATCTGAGCATATATATATATATATGTGTGTGTGTGTGTGTGTGTGTGTGTGTGTGTGTGTGTGTGTGTTATATGTATACACACACACGCGAGAGAGAGAGCGAGATAAATATTGACTTTTGGCCGGCGCTGTTGTTTGAGTTCGTCCGACGGAACGGGCGCGCGCGCGAGCGCGAACTCGACGAATTTATCGTTGTCACGACTCTCCGATATTTATCGTGAAAAAAATAATAAATAAATCTATAAAACCGCGTTCCGGAGCACCGGCAAATAAAAAATAATAAAAATAAATAAATACTGCACCGGTGCTATACAGTATATAATAATAATAATATAAGCTTGTATAGATGGGCAGGCATCGGTATAGCGAAGAATAGAGAAGAATGAAAAATAAATCGCATTGGCAATCCATTCGATCGATATTGCTCTCCGACGGCGGCCATAAACATTTTTGCCGACAAATCGCTGTAGCGCAGCGCGGCGCGCGCCAGCGGACACCGTGATGGTCGCCGCCGCTGGTTATTGTTAGCGGACACGCGATCGCCATGGGAATATCGGTCGGCGACCTTGACCATGATGCACACGACTTATATCATAGCCATTATTCGCGCAGCGTGCACCCATAAGGGGTTCCATAGTCGAACGAATCGTTCAACACGAGCACGTGTCTCCGAGGAGAGAAGAGCGATTGGCGAGACGACGGATGCACCGATATAACTGCAGGTGTCTCTGGCCAGAGAGGCGGAGTGATCAGCTGCCAAACTCTGGACCGTGTGGTGATGATATTATAACTATGTGTCATCCTCGCGCTGTACTTCGGTGGTGATGTGATATGCAAGGCTGAATTGAGAGTGGGCATGCAGTCTGCAATAGGTATTTGCAGATAACTGGGTCTGTGAATTGAATGCATTTCAAGTCAACCAAAGTGCACATAAAATCTCGAAAAAATACACTGAAAAGACTTATAGGTGCATTGGAGTCTCGAAAAAAATTGGATAAGAATACACTATAGCTGAATACTAAAGAAGTGTAAAATATATTAATAATGATGTGCGAAAGAACACATACCTACAACATTTATAAGACGATAATGTCACATTATAATTCATAAAATGTGTGTGAAAAATTAAAAATGACATTAAAAAGCCAAAAGTTAAAAAACGTTTAATAGAAATATTTTTTTTTAATCAATGTATATAGCCTTAATGAAAACTTTCAAATAATTATCGTGTAAAATGACATTTTACTTGATGATCTAACTAAGTTATAACTAAATTTTGAATTTAAAGTTGCATTACAATATGCCCTTTTTTAAGTAAAATACTTAATTTCTAAATTTGCACCTAGGTACTCGATAGGTATAGTTACCAAATTGAAAAAATATTTTTTTTTAAGAGTTTTTGAATTTAAAAAAAACACGGTAGGGCTGAACAATTCCGACTTTGATTATTTAATTAATAATATACATATTATACTCGGGATTCAGGTGAAATATTGGTTTTGTGGCTTTTTAAAAATGTTGATTAACTTCTAGTCTCTGCTGAAACCTCAGACGATACGAAAACTAATCGACTGTAATGTGAGTATGTAAGGTAGGGACTAAAGCAAAACGAATTATGTTTTTGAAACTTGTATTCATTTGACTTAACGCGATTAATTTCTTAAGTTTATTTAAGCTATTTTATGAGATCTATCGCGGCAGTCGGTACAGACTATTTGTAAAGTATTACTATATAGTACCCTATACTTAATGTGCCAAGTTGTTTTTAAATATGCACTAAAATGGATGTTAAATACTTTACTTTATGGTTATATTTGATCTTAAATATATAAGTTTTAACGGTCACTATTTTTCTCAATAACTCACGCTGTGCTATTTTAATATTCATTTTTTTTTTTTTTTTAAATGGTGCTTCCGGCAAGTTATCGACTGGAAAATGATTCGTCGAAAAATAGTCGCGTTCATTAAAAAAAAAAAGAAGAAAACGACAAAAACGGTC
>NW_019102250.1:0-3027 GCF_001856785.1 Myzus persicae | reverse complement strand
GACAATCGGGCTACTCCGTTGGGAGGGTGTCCAGGTCCCCGGGTGTCACCTCCATGGCCTGGATCCACCGCTCCACCACAGTCAATTGTTGCTCCTGGGAGCGGTCCGGTGGATTGGTCGGTTGCTGCGTGGCTGGCATCTGGGCCGACTGCTGCACCGGTGGCCTCTGGAACCGGCCTCACCCATCCCGGACGTCATGGCGCTGGTATGCAGGTGGTGCTGGGCGGGGCGGCACACGCCCCGGTGGCCCTGCCCGCGGCCTGGCAACTTCGCGCTGCGGGGTATTGGCTCGCGTAGACCGTCGTCCCTTCGCGAACCCACGCTTGAATAGGGCCCATGCGGTCAGGCTTGCCCGTATCCGGGTATCCGGCCGAATCACTGGGGGATCGTGGATATTGTTCTCCAACGATTCTTCGTCCACTGTATTCATTCCCACCGGACAATGGGATAGCGCGTCGGCTGCTTCATTTTCTACTCCGGCCACATAACGGATTTCAAAATCGAAAGCCCCGAGTTGTAGAGCCCATCGCGTTAGTTTGCTGTTGGTACAGAGAGCTTGCTGTAACCATCGGAGTGCCGCGTTATCTGTAAATAATATAAACTTACCAGACTCAAGATACGGCCTGAACCTGTCAACCGCCCAACCTATGGCTAGACATTCGCGTTCGACTGCTGAGTATCTTCCCTGTGCTTTATTAAGTTTTTTTGCTGGCGTAGGAAATGATTTTCCTGTCGCCACTCTCCCCCCGCTGGAAGAGCACGGCACCAACTGCGACTTCGCTTGCGTCGGCCTGTAGATTGAATGGCCTACCCGGAAGATAAGGGCTGAGCCGTAGGGTGGACACCAAAGACTCCTTCAACTTCTGGAACGCCACTTGCCAAATTTCTGACCAACGCCATTTAGTCCCTTTGGCCAACAGACTCGTGAGCGGTGCTGTGATCTCAGCGTAGTGTTACACAAACTGGCTGTACCAACCACAAACGCCTAACACACGCAACACTTCTTTTGTCTTCTTTGGGAAAGTTAACTTTTGAATTTTCGTCAGTTTTTCCGGTTCCCGGTCTATTCCTTCACCGTCCACGACGTGTCCTAGGAATATGATCCATGCCACCCCGAACGTACATTTTTTTGGTTGGCACGTTAGACCGTAAGACTGGAGTCGCTCCAAGACTCTCTGCAAGTGGTTTAGAATCTGATCGGAACTCTCGGAGTATACCACAATATCATCCAAATAAACCAACACAAATTTACCAACTAACCCACGGAAGACTTCGCTTACCAAACGGCAGAAAGTGGCGGTGGCGTTTTTAAGTCCCAAATGCATTACTCTGAACTTTAATAATCCTCTATTTGTCCAAAACGCCGTGAGTGGTCGTGTCTCTGTTGTGAGAATCAACTGAAAATATCCTGATTTACTATCAATAATTATTGATAATTGTATAAAAAAAATTATTTTAATAATATACAACCAATTTAATAAGTTATATCCACCATTTACTGATTTTAAGAAAAAATAGATTCTACAGTATTAGTATAATACTAATAATTTATAATTTATTAAGTAATAGTTTGTATCTATATCAACAAAATGATGTACCAAAGAATAAATAAATCATTTGTAGTAGGGAACAAGCCAAATTAAAAACTACTCAAAAGTAATAAGTCTAAATAAATACTGTAAAAAAGGAATAAGTCAATAATTATAAATCCAAAATCAATCAAATATTTTAAGATTTCAGAAAACCCACGTTTGAAGAACCAATCAAAAAACAAATGTCAAAAATATTGATAAATAATTTCAACTTCTGAATTTTGAGTAGTTTTTTTAATATTCTCAAAATAGTGTTTTCGGGTTGGAGTATGGCTTTTGGGTCTGGAAAAAAAATCCGGAAAAAATTACTAAATCTATATCACTACCGTAATACTATCACTAGCTACATCCATACTCTGCAGTGTCGCCACAACAATAATAATTGTATGCTATTATTTTTCACTCGTTCATATTCTATGTCCATAATATCACTAATCAAATTATTCTAGTGCAAAATAAAATTTTAAAAATGTGACTGACGTGAAGGCCCTCGGTTTTTTCGTAACCACTCGGAAACATACACTTATTATTATAAAAATTCGTTTTTCACTCACGCGCTTGGCTTTTGGGTCTGGGAAAAAATTTCAAAATATCGAAAAATGTCCAAGAGGTTTTCTATTCGTATACCGCAGTTAAAAAATAGTCCGTGGTCGGATTTCATTTTTTTTTTCGATTTATTCGAGCGTACTCAGTCATTATTTGAAATTATTTGGTCATTGCAGCTATCAAGGGACAATGTTAAATTATATTTTATTAAATAAGTACAACATAATATTGTCATTATTAGTAAATAAAAATATAAACTTATTATTAATATCTTATATTATATAATTTAAATATATACTAATATATTTAGGTATTTAATGTAATATATTTATGGACTTAAAAATGTGGTGGCCCTGAAAAGGGCCGTTTTAAATTGTTGGTTCTTAAAAGAACCGTTTATATTTACCTAACCTGACCGATGTATCGAGGATCAGATGATACTCGGAAATTGAAATATAAATTCAAATGCTCTGTAGGTTATAAGATTTCACCCACCAAAAATACTTTTTTGGAATATGTGCACACTGCTGGAGAATTGGGTGCACACTAGATTGTGCAAATGACTTATCTTTGGACAATAAAAGCAAATACTTCTACTATCCAGCAGGAGGTAAATATAATAAATGCATAATGTTCTAATATAAATTAGTGGAATAATTATTATTGTTGAAACAATTATATAAAGCAGTTTTTTATATTCTCGTATATTCTGTAATGGCTGTTTTTAGAAATATTTATACACTAATGTTTTTATATTCTATAGCTATGTACTAGAAATGGAGACGCATTACTAGTTGTGTATATATTTAATTGGGCATAGGTTGTGATGTAGGAGCTTGGGACTGTATCGGAAGTATCAAATATTATTTATAAGCTATAATGATTAATA
>NW_019102249.1:0-3060 GCF_001856785.1 Myzus persicae | reverse complement strand
TTTCGAAAACTTTTTTAAAATTAATGAGCAAAAAACCGGGTAAGTCCATATGTTTCATACTTCCAAGATATTTTAGAAGATCAAAAATTTATTTAAAATGCAAATTCACTTTACTCAACCATTTACATGTAATTCAAGATACTTATGTCATAGTTACAAATAAAAATATAAATGTTTAAAGTTTTGGTGAAATAAAACATGTCTCCTGAATAATTTCAAAAAGTGGACTTGTCTGGTTGTTGCACGGAGCCCTTCAATTACGCTACAATAAAATATAGTGAACACAAGGGCCCCCACACTACCATGTTCAGAGCAGCCTATTATATTCTTGAAGAATAAATAAAAATTAGCTTCAATACATTATTATACTCTACATTTATGTATTTATTCATATTTTTATTTAAATAAATAGGTAAATTGCATAATATTATGACATTGAGATATAACACATGTGTTATACCGTAGACAACATACTACAATACTTACATAACTTTTAGTTGATGTAATAATGTAATAATACAGTAATAAAATAAAGTATATACTTAGTACTGATATTATATTGTAAGATAGTTAAAACGAATATATCAGTATGAATGTGAAATACAAATATATTTAAAATGAGTAGGTACTTACTTTTTAAAACACATACAATTCGATTTTGTATTTAATGCCCAAAAATGGCGGAACATGTAAAAACTAAAAATGTGAGGACAACGGACAACAGTCAATGATGGATAACAAAATAAGTCAACGGGCGTCGAGCATACAGTAACGTTCGCTAGTCGCTACAGTGCGGCACTCACCAGTTGGCTAGGCGATAGTCGGCCGTACCGCAAAGATAACCGATGTCCAAACCAATAATATAGTTGGATTTTGCTTAAAACTATTTTTAGCCCGAAAATATGTTTTTCTTGAAATCGCAGACGATAGTGACTAACGACAACATAAAACGAGCGTCTAGAGACCATAGATAATATAAAAACGGATAGGACATACGAACTTTTTACAATAATAATTAAAGAATAATGATCTATATTCAATATTACATTTCAGTTTTTGTACATAACCTTAAAAAAAACCCTTATCGTCTTTCATTTTTACGTTCTCTCCGCGGACTAAGATATTATATTATATAATACCTAAGTCTGTGGTTCTCTCTTCCCCAAAAAAGCACACGACCCCATATGGAACTAGACTAGGCGTGTCCTATCCATTCTTATATTATGTATGCTAGAGACAGCACCACATTTATCATCATTCTGCATCAGCACATTGCAATGCAATAATTAAACACAGAATACATGAAATTTAATCTATTCTGTGATATAATGATATAATATTTATGTATAAATCTATTAACTGTGTTGGAGACCAACTACTTTTGTTTTGTTTTTGTCGCGGATAGTGGAACGAGAACCACGCATAACGTGATATATTACGTGTTACATTATTATGTTCTTGCGCTAAGAACGAGCGCCGTATTTAGAAAACGGATTGTACAAAATACCGTTAAGTATATTTTAATATTTTTCAGATTTTTGATTTTTTAATCCTATCTATAATGCAGTGAAAAAAAGAATCAGAGCAAATCAGAGTATTAATGTAATCAACTAATCGCATATATAGAAAATACGATAAAATATTTAAATATCCCATCCATACAAGAAATAATTGACGAGGAATGACCGTCCTTGTGTATTATAACCTCATTAGTTCATACGCGGTACTCGTCCCCAACAGCCCAACGTACCACCGTAGTAGCTGCAATAACTGCATACTAATCATACGATAATAAAGTACCATCAGCCTTATCTTGTCAAATTATTATTTATTATTCTGTGGCGTAGCTTGGTATTTAAAAGTTATACTTAAACATTTTAAACTTATAATGTATCATTTAGATGCGTGTATTATTTTTCTATTGTACCATAATTCATAACAAGTAACTTAAAAATAATTTTATGAGGTATTTGGTTTTGTTAGTATTGGCATTGATTAAGTATACTTAATCAATGGTATTGGTAATATATCTTATTTGTAAAATGAAATTATCAGATCATATAATACCTATACATATATATTTATTTATTTACTACCTATACAATTGTAAATAATATTTCTTTAAATTTATAAAATTATTATGATCAAAATATTGTAAATTTAACAAATTCAAAATATACACAGAATATTTGCAAAATAATATTTTAGTAAGTTAAAAAATAAATTGAGTAGGATGAAAAGGGGCATTCAGCAGCACCTCCCCCTTAAATTTTACATGTAAAAGCATAGGCTTCTCTGTATAGGCAATTCGTAGTACACGCACCTCCCAAACTTGTATTAATTACTCGATATAGGCAACCCGCAATACACATAAACTCATCAAACATTACAGCCACCACCCGATCCGACACGTTGCCGACATATATTTTATGCCTTCCCCTTCAAATACATTACCTCCCCTTTTACAAAAAAAAAAACTATATAATATATAATTTTCTGATGTACATTTGTATCACCTATGTCGGACAAGTGTTCGATATATATTTTACCCCTTCTCCTTCAAATACATTACCTCCCCTTTTATTTCCCCTATAAAAAAAATATATAAAATATTCTGATGTACCTACATTTGTATCGACTATATCATACATACATAACACATACATACATACATACTTACATACATACATACATACAAACATACATACTTACATACATACATACATACATACATACGAACAAACATACATACATACATACATACATACATACATACATACATACATACATACATACATACATACATACATATATACATACATAAATACATACATTCATCATACATACAAACATACATACACAAGGCCGGATTAAGGGTGGGTCTAGCCGGGGCGGCAGCCCTGGGGCCCTCTCGAATACCCAAGTGAAAGGGGCCCAAACAATTTTAAGCCGATACACAATTTTCAATGATTTAAAAAAAATAGTTTTTCTATATTTTAAAAACCATTTTTTTTATCGACAAAAATAACTAAATAGTAAATACTTATAAAAGGACTATGG
>NW_019102248.1:0-3067 GCF_001856785.1 Myzus persicae | reverse complement strand
GATTTTAAATAACCCATAACCCGAATAAATAAACTGGCTAAACAAAACCCATATTCTTTAAAATGAAGAAAACCTGAAACCACAACCTCTATTTTTATTTGAAGCACCCGAAACCATAACCCGAATAAATCATTTGGGTGCAAAGCCTTGATTTATTTAGTATAATATACTGATTATAAACGTCAATAGAGAAGCGTAATAGGAAACAATAAGATCAGTCTATCCTACACTTGTATATTGGAAAAAATAATTTGGTTTTTTTTTTTATAAATGACCAAAATGTATAGGTTATACAATTTTTTTATTAGACCACGAGTGTTAACTGTAAATCGTACGGAAATAAACATGAACAGAGTGAGAGCGGCTATACGAAAACAGTATTTCACTCGTAATTTAAATTTAAAACATAACCTCAAAATACCACTTTTTTACCATCTTCTCTCTCCTCCCCTGGCAGGCCCACGACCCCGTGACAGGGGCGGTTCCAGAGACTTGTTTGGGGGGGGGGGGCCGGGGGGGCCTAATAGTTGTAATTTTCACAAAACTTAAAACAACAAATATAAAACAACAATTTTTACAACTTTTATTATTAATTTTTAGAATAATAACAATACAATTCTTATCAAGACACTATTCTTAGTATTTAACCAAGTTATTTAGTATTCTTGTAGTCCACACAGATAGTAGATGCATGTTACAACTCATACACCGACGTACCTCCAATAATTACATACTTTTACGCGGGTCTATAATAGTCGATACTATAATATGTTTTTTTGTTAGTAATTTTTTGTTAGCAATATACAATTTTTTAGAAATACGGGTTTTAGCCTGGGGGGGGTTGCCCCTAGGGCCCCCTGGAATCGCCCCTGCCCCGTGAATAATTATAGTATAGGGCTTACCGACATTGTACACTGTAAACATCTTAGGCATTATATATGAAAACATATTATATGCCTAATTATATATTATTATAAAATGATCTGTACAGACAGGAAGATATTAAGCCGAGGCAGACGGCGAAGCTAGTATATTAGTTGAGAATTTTTTGTCGTTTCCCCGAATTGCCACTATTTTCAAGGGCAAGGAATTTATACATTTTCAATAGCTCCTAAATAAAAAAATATGCCAAATCTCCCTACTAATGTTAATGCCCATTCGGCGTTACCAACTCAAATTCTTATCAATAATTTTTCAACGTCTTGTAAACATTCAAACCTGTTGCCTTAGTTGTCATTTTAATTTCTGAATTGAGCTGGCATAACTTAAGTTATTTTATTAGTTTATTACAACTTACGAAGTCAGAGTTGGGTATCTAGTTGTACATATATATTCGTTAAATCTGTGAGTATACCTTTATAGGTTGTCAATTTTTAAGGTCGCACAAGGACACAAAATATATAGATATATACGATATAGCTGAAATACTGAAATCAGCAGTGAAATTAATTATTAAATGAATACCTACTTTGACTTGAAATAATAAAAAAAGTTTTTAAGAAAAATTTGAGTAATAATGTTATATTCACTCGTAAATATAGAACGAGTTCTGACATAAAATCAAATGAGGACGCAATAATCAAATTGTAGTGAATGGGTAGATCATGGGTTTGATCATTCATGAAGTATAAAAATGTTTGAGTATATAACGTATAAATACCTTAGAACTAAATTAAAGTGGCCTGGTGGTTTACAGCAGTTCCTAACGATATCTGAGGTCAAGCATCAGCTGGTGTCCTAGCTCCCAGATGGTTGACCACCATGGTTTTAAGTGACGAATCCTTGCCACGTTGTAATTCTTATATCGAGCCCCTATTGGTAAATTTGGCAAAATCTATGAGTACCTTACAATAAAATATCCTATTTCGTTAGTTAAGAGGATGTCAGCACACAGTTAATTTTCTCCGTAGTACACATGGACCATATAAACAGAATCATTTTTTTTTATGTTTTGAGTAAACTGAGAGTAAAATTAGCCACCAAAGAAACGATAGAGAATAATATTTTAGAAGTTAAGATATATTGATTTGTCTAAACATTGTTTCAAAACAATTTATTTTTATTTTGAAAGTCGAATGCAAATTCAAATACTTAACAATAAATTATAAAACCGATATGCCTCAAAAATATTATCCTCTTTAATTCTTGTAATAGGCGATTTAACTCTCAAAGATTACTCAAAAATTATAAAAACGATTTTAGGTGAAAGCATTTTATCCATGTTGAGGGTGGGTCTGAGAGAAAACGAATATTGAGCTATCATCCTCTTTTTGTGAAAATGTAAAAATATAAATGAACCCAAATTTATAATTACTTTGTTATTTTAATAAGATTCATAAGGAACAATAAAAATACATTTTTATTTCCTTGTAAATTATAATATGATATGGCCCAAGAGACATTCATAAACGTATAATCTCCAAACACCTTATCTTTGCCATCGACAAATGAAAAGTACAATTCATTTTGGATTCGATACTCAAAAAAAAACATAACGATAAAATGGAATATTCATAAAAAAAATTGTCAGATTAGGTATTTTTTTTGCTTTTCAAAATTTTCTAGAAAATCGACATTGTCTTTTCGTTGAAATTTAAAAATGAATAACCGTAGTGACTTAGAATTTTAATAAAATATTTTGATAGTATTTTCTTGACTTAATTACAGATGTAGAACTTCAAATTTCAAAACTTTAATCCTAGTTATTCTCAAACATTACTAAATATTAGGTACCTAAATGTATTATTAAGTATTAAGACAAGAATCTTTCACCATCTTCACAATTTTATTAGATTTTTATTTTATGAAAATTGAATGTGTTTATAAATAATTTAAAAGATTACCAATGGATCCTAATCCATCAAGACGTCCCAGAGGTAAGGCTCGCGGACAATCACAAGGACCTCTTAATCAATCAGGGCAAACACAAGGACCTCCCCCTAATCAATCAGCACAACCACGAGGACCTTCTTCTAATCAATTAGGTCGACCACGAGGACCTCAACCAGCACAACCACGAGGACCTCCTCCTAATCAATTAGGTCGACCACGAGGACCTCAACCAGCA